>NW_025214975.1:0-26184 GCF_004010195.1 Chiloscyllium plagiosum
TTCTGCTCACACTCATGGCTGCCTTGTCCACCAATGATTATGCTTCTGATTCGGTGGGAAGAATTTCTGATACCCTCCAAATAATCGCCAGAAGTGTCTGCTATTGCTGCTACATGCTATTCCCTGTCCGCCTCCCGTTCCAATTAATTCTTTCCAGTTCCTCTACCATTCCTTTGTATACACACATTACTTCAAGAAGAGAGTAAAGGATATTATAGCGAAGAAGAATTGAGAGATGGGATATGAAGAATTATTCGAGAATTCATTAACTAGGTACAAAGAGAGAAAGAGAGAAAGAGAATATAGATGAGGAGATGCAAAAACAGAGAAAACTAGATTATTGACTGAAGTAAATATTCTTCCTCTTTTGTTTTCGCAATTCCTATGTGTTGTTGTGCTTTGTCTCGTGTATACAGAACAGAGTAAAATGTTAAATTGCTGGGTCTGAGGCCAAAACTTTTATCACCAATTATATGATCGACAATAGTATTTACAGAACCCAGCAACACAATAAATTAATTTCTCCGCAGAGCGTGGATTAATTGAAATCAGAATCGGTAGCTAATCACACACATCCTAATATGAATGAGTGGCAAGAGCAGAATATCATAGAAACCGAAGGAACGTTGAAAGAAGAAGAATATGACATCTCAGGTGGGTATCAAATAAGGTTTTAATGATCTTTAAAACATGTGCATTACATGAATAATATTTTTGTTGACTGTCACCGTTAATTCTAAATGCGCTATGCACGTCCGTGCAATCTTGCCTAACTGCAAGTTTCAACAATGCACGCAAAGTCAATTTTCCCCTACTTCAAACTATCCTGTTCTGCTTACATTTTCTCTCACCGATCCTTCTCCAAAATGTATTCTGTTTATTTCTCCCTATTGCATTTTATTCCGTCTGTCCAGAAAATATTGGTGACTGGGGGTTATCATTTTCCTCTTCTTCTACTACTGTCTTGATGGGCGGCACTGTGGCTCAGTGTTCAGCACTGATGCCTCACAGCATCAGGGACGTCGGCTCAATTCCTACCTCGGGCGACTGTCTCTGTGGAGTTTGCACATTCCCCTCGTGTTTGCGTGGGTTTCGTCTGTGTGTTCTGGTTCCCTCCCACAATCTGAAAGATATGCAGGTCAGTTGAATTAGCCATGCCAAATTACCAAGTCAGTGGTAAATTATCGGGTAGGGGAATCGGTCTGCGTTGATTATCTTTCAGAGGGTCGGTGTGCACTTGTTTGATGGAAGAACATCTTTGTATACTGTATGGAATCTAATCTGTCTCCCACAACTTTCAGTTTTCTGAACAAATGGCACATACATCTTGTCACTGACACTTTAATACCAATAAAAAACAAGACAATTCTAAATGTACCAATTACTTTTGGGCTAAATCTGCAAAGGAAAACGCGTACAAACAGTGCAATAAGATGTTTGTGGCTTTCGAAACAAATTGTGGAGGAGCATTTTGTTAAAGATAAAGTATTGCCTGATGAGAAGAGCGAGAGGAGCCGGAGAAATATGCATTTCTTATGTTCAGGGCAGTTGTCTCCAGAAACCTTTTGTAGAATGGTAGTTATTGTGGTCGAGGTGAATTCCGTGCAGTAAGAACCTCTCGATTGGTTTGAAGGAACGCGATTAAAGCGGCCGTTTATTGGTAATACAACAGAATCATCCATCTTGTGAAAAGAAAGCATAACCTTTACCGATAACATTACCAGAATAATTGGAGATGTGCAAGAAGACCAATAGCAGGCGATATCAATATCACATGCAGGCCAGGTATTGTCGTTACAGTAAAAGTGTTATCGATAAAAGGGGTTAACTGGAGCTTCTTGCTCAGTGACTGTGAATGATGTTAGTTTCCATGGATTCTATCAATGTCACTGGAGGCTATTCCTCTTCTATTAATATGGTGCTTCTGTCAACCTGGTATCACATAATATCATCCTCAACAACAGCATCATCCTCACCAACAGCTCTAGAGATTGGGAGAGTTCAGAATCTGAGAACATTAGACTGGAATGATCCAACAATGAATCACAATCTGAGAACAAACATGTTTATAAACACAATTATTCCATTACTTCCTTGAGCTGCTATATTTCTATAATCCCTCTTTCACCAATCTTGTCCATTACCATCTCCATAATATCCCCTGACTTTACTCACAGGGGTGGCACGTTGGCTAAGTGGTTAGCTCTGCTACCTCACAGCGCGAGCGAGCCGAGTTTTCTTCCAGCCTCGGGCAACTGTCTGTGTGACGTTTGCACATTCTTCCATGTCTGCGTGGGTTTCCTCCGGGTGATCCGGTTTCCTCCCACAGTCCGGCACCTTTCCGGTATGTTAGGTGCACCGGTACTGGTAAATTGCCCATAGTGTTTCGGGATGTGCAACTGAGGCGCATTAGTCAGGGTTAAAAATCGGCTGGAGGGAATGGTGTGTTACTCTTCAGAGGGTCGCTGTAGATTTATTGAGACGAGGGGCCTATTTACTCAGTGCAGGGACTCTTCTGCCTCAGTACTAATTCTGAATTAACCGTAATGTGCACCTTTCCGGTTGCGGGTCTGTTTGGTCACTCTTCCAGTTACAAATATTTTGCCAGGAGCGAAGTGTGCAGATAGATTGATTCTAAAATGAAGCGGTCACAGTTTTATATCACTTCTCTCACCATGAATTGTCATCTTACACTTGGGAACTGACTGTGCTGTCAGTGGCCATGAAGTGTTCTTTTCATTGACCTGTTCTGATTCTAGAACTTTCCGACCAGGAGTGGGTGCTCTTCCCATCCTCTGCGGGGTGCAGTGATCCGATGTATTATCTTTGATCGAGACCATTTCTGTCACAGCTACAGAGAGAACATCAGTTTCTTCTCCACAGAGGACGATACAGAAAATCTTCCAAAAATACTAGGGGACAGAGTCACTGTGGAAAATGCCAATCTGTGGGAGATTAGAAGTTATGAACAAAAGTTACTCAACAAAAGAAACTGGTTGAACTGAGGTTAGGTAAGTTTCCACATCAGATAAACTCCATCCCAGAATATTCAAGGCCATTGCAGTAGAGTGGGTGAAAGGAGTGTCGAGTCATGCAGCACGGAAACAGACCCTTTCGTGTAACCAGTCTATGCTTACTATAATTCCACACTAACTTAATCCCACACTAACTTGATCCCACCTGCCCGCGCTTGGCCCATATCTCCCCCAAACCTTTTCTATTCATGTTTTTTTCAGACGAGTAACTTCATTAAGGAATTATTCAATCTCCTTCAAAACTGTTCAGATTAAACATTCTGCTTGCTGCCGGCTGGAAGGTAGCTTTGGCTGTCGACTCCTGTATCATTCTTCTTTCAGCTGAGATTCTCCCTGTGCTGTCGTCTTTCCTTTTTCCCGTGAATATGCTTTATATCAAGAAGTTACCTTTTGCGGAGAGTGATTTGATGGCGTTTACAGTTATGCTCTGGATAGTACTAACTCTGTCAGACTTTTAAAATGCCTACTCTTTTTTATAACTCAAACATCGGATTATCTCATTGTTTTGATGTTGTCAAACAATAAATTCAAACTCCATCTGAATTTTACTCCTGGGGCATAATTGAAACTCGTGAAATTAACGTTGTTGTCAAAACAGCAACGAAGTAAGGTACATATTTCGCAGTGAAATGTTACATATTTTCAATTTTCAAGTACACTCTGAGACTGCCAGATAGTCAGAGGGCAGGTTTGTAATCTCTCAGTACAAAACAGCATTCATTCTCTCTGAAAGATACAGTACACGCCTTTAACTTCAGAACATACGGGATCTGGTCAGGCTCTCGTCGGAGATGAAAGTATTTGCACCCTTTCTGGCATGTTAATCAAGAGTGGAATAAGTTGAAGTATAAAACATAGAACATTGAATGTTACAGCACAGTGCACGCCCTTCAGCCCTCGATGTTGCGCGGACATGTGAAATTAATCTGATGCCCATGTAACCTACACCATTCCATTGTTATCCGTACGTATGTTCAATGTCCATTTAAATGCCCGTAACTTCGCCGAGTTCACTACACATGCAGCCAGGCCTCACACTTTTCAGCATTAAATTCCATTTGCCAATTCTCAGCCCAGCTCTGCATCTTATCTATGTTCCCATGGAACGTACAACATCCTGCTGCATTATTCACAACTCTGCCTCCCTTAGTATTATCCACTAATTTATTAACACATTCCTCTCCAACCACATACACATCATTTATGGTAATGGCAAACAGCAGCGACCCAAAACAGATCCTTGCGGAATGCGACTGCGTAACTGACCTTCAGGATGAATATTTTGTAGCAGCCACGACCCTTGGTCTCCTTTCAGCAAGCCAATTACTGATCCAAAGCGCTAAATCGCCTTCAATCCCGAAACTCCATATTTTGTACAATGACCAACCATATAGAACCTCAACAAAAAGTCTTACTGAAGTCCATATACACCAGATCAACCTCTTTAATTTCATCCACGTGCTTTGTTACCTTCTTGAAGAACTCAATAATGTTAATGAGGTACATAATACCCTTCTGAAAACCGTGTTGCCTATCCAGAATCAAATCATTCCTTTTCAGTTGATTATAAATCCTCGCTCTTGTGACCTTTTCCAACACCTAACCAACAATAGAGGTAAGGCTCACAGGCCCATAATTATCAAAATTGTCCCAACTCCCCTACATAAACAAGAGAACAATATTAGATTTCTTCCAGTCTTCTGGAACTACTCCTGTCGAGCAACTCAAGCTGAAAGGTTCTGCAATCTGCTCCTTGGCTTTCCAGAGAATGCAAGGAAAAATCCCATCTGGCCCAGGAATCTTATCAATTTTCAGATCTTCCAAAATTGCTCAAACGTTCTCTTTTTCCACCGCATTCCCATCTAACCTAGTAGATTGTATCTCTGTATTCTCACGAACATTGCCATTTTCCAGTGTGAATACTGACGAAACGCTTTCATTTAGCACTTCCCCGATATCCTCAGTTTCGACATACATGTTCCCCTTATTTTATTGCTGCAGTACATATAGAAGGCCTTAGGGTTTCCCTTAATCCTATACACCAATGACGTCTAATGCCTCTGCCTGATTATTCCTAGCCCTCTCCTCACATCTCTGTTGGTTAAATTGTAAATCTCCAGCCCCTTAACTGAACTTCCACGCCTCACCCTTACAAAAGCTTTCTTCTTTCTCTTGAGAAGAGCTTCAAGTTCTTCAGCAAACGATGCTTCCCTCTCTCGACAACCATGTCTATGCCTGATAGGTATAAATTTATTAAGTACCGACAGTCGCTGTTCCTTGGATAAGCTCGGCATTTCAAGTGTGCCCATCCCGTGCCGTTTCCTTCCCCATCCTTTGCATCCTAAATCGTGCCGATAGCATCACAGTTGCCTTTACCCCTATTATACTTCTTTCCCTGCGGTATAATCGTACTACTGCCCATTGCTATTGTAAACATAACCGAATTTGGTCACTATCGCCAAAGGGCTCACCGACCTGCAAATCTAATACCTGGCCGGGTCCATTATCCAGTACCAAACCAACATGGCATTGGTTGTTGTTGGCCTGTCTGCATGCTGTGTCGGAACACTTTCCTGAACACATTGTACAAAAGTTGACTCATCTAAATACAGGAGCTATAGTATGCCCAGTCAATATTGTGGATCTTAAAGTACCCAATAACAACCAGCCTGTTACTCACGCGCCTATTGAAAATCATATTTGCTATCATTTCCTCTACTTCCCTGGAACAATTCGGAGGCCGACAGAAAATTCAACAGGCTGAGCTCTCTTTTCCTGTTTCTGACCTCAATCCAAACTACCTCATTGGATGAGTCCACAAACGCTATCTCAGCTGCAGTCATAATACCCTTAATAAACAATGCCACTCCTGCTCCCTCTTTTGCCATGTTGTCTGTTCCGACTGAAACATCTGAATTCCAGAATCTGCAGTAACTATTCCTGTCCTTCCTCCAGCTATGTCTCTGAAATGGCCACGTCATCTAAATTCCAGGTCCCAACCCATGCTGCACGTTTATCCACCTCTTTTCAGATTCTCCTGGCATTGAAATTCACACATTTCCACCCAACATCCTGAAAGCCTGTGCCCTCTCACAAAATTGTGAATCTATCGCAGACCTCACTACCCTCAACCTGTACACTGGAACAATAATTCAGATCCCCGTCCACCTGCTGCACTAGTTTAAACACCCCAACCATCATTAGCAAATTCCAGGGTACTTTTGCCACTTTGGTCCGGGTGAAGGCAATCCTGTTTATGGAGGTCCCAGCTACCCCAGAAAAAAGCTCCAATTATACAAGAATTCAAAACCCTCCCTTCAGTACCATCCCAGCAGGTACGTGTTCAGCTCTGGTCTCTCCCCGTTCCTCGCCTCACCAGCACGCGGCATGGGCAAAAATAAAAGCAGGGGTATCTACTCTGTTAAGTCAAGCTCTAATCTGCACCCTACTTGCCAGGATTTCTGCCTTACCTCCCCACCTTTATTCCGATCGATCTCGATGAGGCATCTGCAGACTATAATGTGGGGTTTGTCCTCCTCCCCCTCAAGGAATCCCAAAAACACGATCAGAGACATCACGAACCCTGGCACCTCGGAGGTTACACACCAATCGCGAGTGTCACCCGAACACACAAAACCTCCTGACTATGGAGACCCCACTGACTAAACCTCTGCTATTCTATCGTGTTCCTCTCTAAGCAACAGTGCCAGACTCTGCGCCAGACCTGTGCCCGATTGCTTACCCCTGGAAAGTCGTCAGCCACCCACCCTCGAACAAACAGCATCCAAATCGGTATATTTATTGATGAAGGGAAACACCACAGGACTTCAGTGCACTGCCTGCTGGTTCAGTTTCCTAGCCCTGAGGGTAACGTATTCCCGTGGCTGAGGAGTAAGTAGCTCCCTGTAACTCCTCTCAATAATCCCTTCCACATTCCGAATGATCCAATGTCCATCCAGCTCCAGCTCAAGGTCCCGAACACAGTTCTCGGAGAGCTCGAGTTGTGTGCACTTCGCACAAATGAATTCAGCAAGGAAACTGGAAGTGGCCGATACCTCCCCCATATTGCAAGAAGAACATTCACCTGCATTAGTCTGAATTACCATGATTCCAAATTTCCAAATAGACCGATGCAAAAAAAGTAACACGAAAGTAAACACTTATCACATTAACAACTGATGCACAGATCAGTTTTTGTTTGATTATTTGAGGCGGGTGAGTGGGACACCACTCGGGTAGTGTGTCGGAGACAGCAAACGCCCATGTATATAATCTGATTGTCTCTCCAATAGATTTAAGGAACTAAATAATGCTGCACCTAAATGTAAGTAATATTCATACTGGGTACTCACCTATCCCGAAAGGCTCTGCGCTCCCTGGTGACCGCAAGACATTCTGACTGGATACAGGAACTAACGAACTCCAGACCGAAAGGTAGGTCATATTTATAATGTATACTCACCCATTCCGACAGGCTCTGCCGCTCCCTGGTGACTTCGTTACCTCTCCAACAGGCTCCAGGAACTAATGAATGCCGGA
The DNA here is from genome assembly GCF_004010195.1 of Chiloscyllium plagiosum. Taxonomy (NCBI): domain Eukaryota; kingdom Metazoa; phylum Chordata; class Chondrichthyes; order Orectolobiformes; family Hemiscylliidae; genus Chiloscyllium; species Chiloscyllium plagiosum. The sequence continues at coordinate 7,575 of NW_025214975.1, forward strand.
CTTAAAGGTAAATAACATTCATTCTGCATCCACATGCATCCCCACAGACTCCGCTGCACCCTGGCGATCTTGTAACCTTTTCGACTGTCCCCAGGACCTAATAAACGCCAGACCTAAAAGTAAGTAACATTTATACTTTCAGCTCACACATCCCGGTAGGCTCCACTGCTCTCTGGCGATCTCGCGACCTCTTCTACTGCCTCCAGGAATTAAAGTACGCCAGACCTCAAAGTAAGTAAAACGTATATTGTATACTCAGGTATCCCGACAGGCTCCTCTCCTCCCTGGTGACGTCAAGACCCGTCCAACTGCCACTTGGAACTAAAGAACAGGAACTAAAGTGAAGATGTAGAAAAATGTGACATGCCCGTGTGTCAGTTCAGGTTGGAAAGTGAACTCAAGACTGGGGAAGTAACTGTAAGTGTGATTAGCAGAATGTCATTTCCAGGAATACAGTTTGTTCTTGGGAAGGATTCAGCAGGATCCAAGGTGGGACTGCCATGATAACACAAATGAGTGGAATAAGTCTACCACTATCGTATTGTTTGCCATTAGAGCTGCCCCAAACGAATCTGTTCAGCTTACTCGCTTTGAGCAAATATGAAGTGAAAGGGCCTTTGAAAGGAATTAAAGAAAAAAGGTAATCGAATTCAATTTGGACATCGCACATTTCAATGATGTATCTGAGGTGAGGGAGATTATATATCAGGAATATAATTTTGCTAAACAGTTGTTAAAGAGCATACAGCCTAGAATGATGCAGGTGGCCGATGATGATTCCAAAATTCCGATATTCCCCCGTGGGAATTACGCATTGGTAGGAGTTCGCTTTAAAGCCAGATTTAGTGGAACACTATCAAATGGAGAAAACCCGCCAGGTAAACTATCTGTTAAAGCTGCCAGATATAACAAACAAAAATCTGTTTTGTGTACGTCATGTGAACATATTGCAATCCTATTATAATAGGCAGACGTAACGAGAGAAACATTACTGCCAAGAGTGTGCTGAATACAATTCAGATGTCATGGAGTTTTATGTGCCACAAAATGCATTAATTACCAAGGAAGTCCCTCACGAATGGGATCGGATATTGAGCTATCTGTCTCCAGTACAAAGAATCGAGATGAAATGTTTTCTGTAGCAGCATGAGGACATATGTTGGAATAAATTTCGGCAGCGTAATGCTATTATGCATGAGGTGGAATTAGGTAATGCTTTTCCGATAAAACAACACCACAACAGGATCAATCTTCTCAAAGCCACAGAGGTTCAGAGGAAGCGGTGTCGATGCTCGACAAATATATTACCAAACCGACTCAGAGTCTGTGGAGTTCGGCCATAATGTTCGTTCACAAACCTGACGGGATTCAACATGTTTGTGTGTAACATCAGAAATTCAATGCCATAACTAATACGGACGCCTATCCAATATCAAGTTTGGAGTACTGCAGAGAGGAAGTTGGACAAGCTACATACATCATCAAGGTGGTAAAAACAATGACTGCAGATGCTGGAAACCAGATTCTGGATCAATGGTGCTGGAAGAGCACAGCAGTTCAGGCAGCATCCGAGGAGCTTCAGCCAAATCGACGTTTCGGGCAAAAGCCCTTCATCAGGAATAAAGGCAAAGCCCTTTATTCCTGATGAAGGGCTTTTGGCCGAAACGTCGATTTGGCTGAAGCCTCTCGGATGCTGCCTGAACTGCTGTGCTCTTCCAGCACCATTGATCCAGAAGTACATACATCATCAAGTTGGACTGCCTGCATGGTGGGGGGTACATTTCTCAGACAATCGAAATGATTTCCTGCGTTTGTACCCCCGTATGGGCTGTTTTAATTCAAAATGATGGCTTTTGAAAGGAAGAACGCACCAGCCACATTTCAACGACTCTTGAACAGAATTGTGACTGGATTAAGTAATTGTGCAATTAATCGTGATCATATAGTGATTTTTAGCAAGTCATGGAAATAACGTAGTTGGCAGAGTTCTTCTAACCATTACGAGGAGGAAAACTGGCGGTGAAATAAATAACACTGAATTTGTGAAAGCAGAGGTAATGTTCTTGGGACAGAGCATCTGTCATGGATGGTTTGAACCGAGGGAACACAAAGTCGAAGGCCATTAAGCAATTTCCACGACCATCCTCAAAGGTGCTTCAATTTTTGGGACTCTACAGAATCTACTGGATGTTGTTCTTCACTCCAAACTTCATCGGCGTGGTGGCACTGACAGATTTATGACGAAGAGGGTAAAATGTCGGTGGGCAAAACAATACCAGGAGGCATTTGAGAATTTAAAAGCTATATTAAACACTACACCATTTTCAGCTGCATCATTATTTTTCAAAAGCATTCAAAAATGTAATCGATGATAGTCATATTGAGACAGGTAGATGACGCTGGAATTGAACGACCCATTAGCTAGTTCTCGAAAAAAGTTCAATATTACTCCAGAGACAGTTCTCGACCATCGAAAAAGAGTAATTGAGATGGGTACTGGCATGAAAACATTTAAAAGTTTATGTGACGAACAAGGCATCAGAGACGTTTGTGAATATGGACCACAATACTTTTACAATTTAGAAAAAAAAAACAAAGACGAAAATATGAAATTATTTTGTTGACATTTTATTTTGCAGACATTTAATATACAAATTATACATAATTGTGGGTAATACTTACCTGATTCCAATATTCTCTGTGAGTGCAGCTATAACTAAGAAAAGTACAACTGCGACTAACAACACATATTTCATAGTAATTGTATTAAGAATTCGAGGAAATGAAGTCTGATTTATGTTATGGCAGTTCATGTTCCTTTTCATAAGCGGGGACGTGTCAAGAAGCAGGAAGTATGTGTGGTCACTTTAAGACAAAAAGTGCTTTTCTTCTGAATTTAATGTGCAGCCAGAGCTGCCTGCTGAATTTCAAGATGGTTCAAAAGTAATAATTGACTGATAAATGGCTGGTCAATCAAGCGCAACCGAGGAGCAGGATATTCGACGTTTCAAGCATAAGCTGTTCATTAGACAAACGTTGTATATCCTGCTTATTGGATGCTGCCTGACCGGCTGTGCTTTTCCTGCACCACACTCGAAATAGAATCGGTTCTGGCTTGTCTCGCCTCTCCCTATACCTCAACCCATTGATTCCTTGCAACGTCCTTCTAAATTCCTTCTGCACTCTTTCAAGTTCAATAACATACTTACAATAGCAAGGTGACCAAAAGTGAGCACAATACTTCAGGTGAGGTCTCACCAATGTCCTATATAACTGCAACATAACATCTCAAATTCAATACTCAAGGCTCTGACAGACAAACGCAAATGTGTGAAAAGCTTCTTCACTGCCCTGTCTCCCATTAACTCCACTTTCAGAAAACGGTTCACCTGGACTCCAAGATGGGTCTGTTACACGGCACGACTCAAAACCTTACCATTCACCACGAAACACGCATCTCGATTTCACTTTCCAACATGCAAGACCCCATACTTACCTATATAAAACACAATTCCAGCGCTGACCCCTGAGACACTCCACTAGTTACAGTCCTCCAGTCCGACAAGCTTCCTTGCACTATTAAGCTCTGCTTCCTACCATGAAGTCAATTGTATATCCAATTTGCCAGATTCTTTTGGATTGCATGTGATCTAATCTTCTGGAGCAGTCTATCTTGTGGAACCGTTTGGAAGGCCAGATTGAAATGTGGAGTATATCTTCCGCCCTGCCATCGTCAAGCTTCCCTATCAATTCATCAAAGTGCTGTAAAAAAAGTTTCGAGGCATGTTCTCCCACTCACAAATCCAAGCTGACTACTCCTAATCAAATTCTGCATAATTAATAAGAGCAGTAAATGATGTGATGCCCTTCATTTTAACATTATTTAAAGACCTAAGTAAAACCAATTTCACAAAGGTTGAGCCTGGATGAGAGATTATTGGGTCATTGTGTATTGATTTGAATTCCTTTGTGAAAGCACGATCCTCTTAGCAATGACACAGACGATGGTGCCATGAGGAGCGAGTGAAGAAACTGATTGTTTACTCTGCAGCACTTTGAGAGAAGAGGAGATGGTTACCTTGCAATTTGAGAGTTTGCAGCTATCAATTATTTCCAAAAGAGACATTGATAGGCTAAGAATTTCCACATTTACCCTGAATTGATTGATATGATTTATTTTCTCGTGTTCCAATGTGCAGTGAAAAGCTCTGTTTGTCAGCAGTACAGGCTAAGCATAGTAAACATGGACAAACAGACCATAAGCTTAAAAATTAACCTTTCCCGGAATAAGGCCTGCAGCTGAGCCCGCACTGAATGCGCATTAGTCAAGATCAACAGGAACAAGATCAGCATCATTTGAACTGAGAGAATTCATTCATCAGTCTGATATGACATCCCTAATTGTTTATGTGACTCGATGAACTCACCCCACGTTAATGTTCAGTCGGTATGAGACCCTGGAGAGAACGTTATGTTGTTCAGAATCCCCAAAAGCAGCCACAATGTCTTCCTTCTGAAACAGGTAGCCATTCCCACCAGATTCTGATCTACACAGAGAGCACCAGTCTGTCTTTTGGGGATTAAAGATGCCTCCTTTCGACGTCATACAAACCATTTGCTTCTCTCCTCACTGCTCGAAACCCACGGTAAAGTCCCACGTGTGTTGCACGAGCAATACAGCTGCGAGCCAAAATATGGAGCCGTCTGTCCTTGCAGCCTCTGCTCTTTTTTTGCCATGTTCGAACATCAATTGCCACATTCTGTACCAGTACAGGTGAACCGAGGAACTGCCATCCTCCCGTTCCTGTGTAAGTGACTCAAACGACTGAATGGCTTGTCCTCCTCCGATTGGACAGGACCAAGCGAATGATTGCGTTACCCCTGGTTACTGTTTATCAGCTCGATGTGCTGAGTAGTATGATGAAGTTGCAACTTGTTATTTTGTCCTCGTTTCTTGAAAAAGAGAGATTGAGTAATAATTATACAGCTGGTTACTTAACACTACTTGAGTAAACACATTGAGATGCCAGGTTTATTTCAATGCAACATGAATGGGTGTGGTCAGCTCTCAGGGATGAAGATTTCGGTTTTCGTTTCTCAGTAATATCAGAAGCTATTGGGGTCTCAACAGAGGTGGAAGCTTCAGGGAATGTCTCCTGGCTGCCAGCCACTCTGAATATTCTGTGGATTTTTTCCTCTCCTGGATTGGAGAACTGTATCCAAGATTCAGGTTAAGAATTTCCCTTTTCTCCTCGCGGTGTGTTTATGGGAGGTTACAATATTGGAGAGTTAATTAGTAATTGTTACAGTTTCTTTATTTTGTTAAGTTTTTGCATGGAATTCAGTTATTCTAAAATCTTCTTTCTTTGTTTGTACTTTATCATCAGTTTATAAGCAAATTGTGTTTTGCTTAAAGTGGAGTAGATTGGCAAGTCAGATTGCATGTGACTCAAGCACATTGTATTTGTCTTAAATATAAGAAAACGTTAGGCTCCAGGCTGACACACTAAACTATTTTAAGGGCTCCAATCTGATCATAACACAAGATTCATTGTCTTTCTTTGTAATAGACTGGAGGGACTGAATGGGTTATCCCGCGTCTTCTTCAATAAGTTTTATTGAGCTTAATGACCTCCTCATACTCCTATGAAGCTGAATAAACGCCTCATTTTTTAACTGTGGAAAATTTCATTACCTGGCAGTACTGTTACATAAAAGGTATTTGCTCTTTAACAGCAGATGCGTGAATACGACCCAGATCTTACTGCACGTGGACATAGACTGTTTCAGGAGCTGAGAGGTGACACATTGTTCTGAACATTGCGTGTTCTTCAGCGACTTCCGATTGTATGATGCAGGAAAGAATTGATTAAGCAGCTGAAGATATTTATGCCGAGGAAGAAACATGGAGGGACGATATCCCAGGATTAAGGTGATCGTCATTCATGAACAACGAACATATTCTTTGCGATGTAATTAAATCCCATCAGTGGGAATTTTAAACTGATTCCCATTTCGCACAAATTTGCTTAGATCCTTAATCAAGAAACGCCATGATGTCAGGGACAGTCACTGTTACTCGAACCCTAAATTTACTTTTTTTGTTCATATTGATAGTTCATGTTGTTGGAGCAGCATTGTTTCCTTCAAACAGAGCGAACTCAATGTCAGGAGTTCGCTTTTCCAGAGTGTTTGAGGAGGTGGATAAGTGAAAAAAAGTGAAGAGGGTCGGGTAGATTTTGAACTGTCAGAGAGTTTACGGCCGGAAAGAATTGAACGTTAAAGAGGAATTAAGAGTTTCGTCAGATCTTATCGAAGGGCAAGGCAGACTTGGCGAGTGAACGACCTGCTCCTGGTTCTGATTTTCTCTCATTCAGTTATTGGAATGTTAGTGGGTCTTATTTTCATTAACGGTCTGGTACTAAATGTTGCAGTCAGGGAGAACAGATTATTTTGTCTGCCATCTCTGGGTGAGGCATGGGGGTTGTATTCACAGTGAATCTGTGTCTGCGACATGACCAAAAATGAAGCACAAGTTCCAGAAGGGGGAAGGTCTGGAGAGAGAGATAAGGATTCTCTTTCATAATCAGCTCAGGTTCTCCAATCACATTTACCAAACCACCCCTAACCGCGTTCCAAATATATGCTGAACTGAATAATCTCCTCTGTTTCTGTACACCAGGTTAGAGGGGCAAGTGGCCCCATATTGCTCGCCTAGCAGGTTTCAGGGGCTGAATGAAACTTATGAACATAGGACTGAGGAGCAGGAGTGTGTCATTAGACACTTTCAGCATTCTACACCAGGCACGACGAGGGTGGAGAATCTGGTTGTGATCTCAGCCCCACTTGCCTATCTGCGTCCTATTATCTTTGACTCACTTCTCTGTCAAATATTTCAAAACTTGGAATAAATGCAAACGTAGATACAAGACAAACTTCTGGGGAAGAGAATATTGACTCGAAAGGTTATTTTCGAATTTTTCGTCTGCCCTCTTGTCGAGTCAGAGAGTCAAACAGTAGAGCAAAAAAAAGTCCTTTAGTCTTTCTGGTTCACGCCGAGCAGATATCCCAATTCTGTCCTGTCCCATTTGGAGTCATAGAATCATAGAGATGTACAGCATGTAAACAGACCCTTCGGTCCAACCAGTTCATGCCGACCAGATATCCCAACCCAATCTAGTCCCACCTACCAGCACCCGGCCCATATCCCTCCAAACCCTTCCTATACATGTACCCATCCAAATGCCTCTTAAGTGTTGCAATTGTACCAGCCTCGCCCACATCCTCTGGCAGCTCATTTCATACACGTACCACCCTCTGCGTGAAAACGATGCCACTTAGGTCTCCTTTATATAATTCCTCTCTCACCCTCAACCCATGCCCTCTAGTTCGGGACTCTATAAGGTCACCCCTTAGCCTCAGACGTCCAGGGAAAACAGCCTCAGCCTGTTCAGTCTTTCCCTGTAGCTCAGATCCTCCAACCTTGGCAACATCCACATAAGTCATTTCTGAACCGTTTCAAGTTTCACAACATCTTTCCGATAGGAAGGAGACCAGAATTGCAAGCAATATTCCAACCGTGGCCTAACCAATGTCCTGTACAGTCGGAACATGACCTCCCAACTCCTCTACTCGATATTATGACCAATAAAGGAATGCATGCCAAGCGCCTTCTTCACTATCTTATCTACCTGCGACTCCACTTTCAAGGAGCAATGAACCTGCACTCCAAGGTCTCTTTGTTCATCTATACTCCCTAGGACCTGAGCATTAAGTGTATAAGTCCTGCTAAGATTTGCTTTCCCAAAATGCAGCACCTCGCATTTATCTGAATTAAACTACATCTGCCACTTCTCAGCCCATTTGCCCATCTGGTCCAGATCCTGTTTACATCTGAGGTAACCCTCTTCCCTGTCCACTGCACCTGCAATTTTGGTGTCATCTGCAAACTTACTAACTGTACCTCTTATGCTCGCATCCAAATCATTTCTGTAAATGACAAAAAGTAGAGGGCCAGCACTGATCCTTGTGGCACTCCACTGGTCACAGGCCTCCAGTTTGAAAAACAACCGTCCACTACCAACTGTCTTCTACCTTTGAGCCAGTTCTATATCTAAATGGGTAGTTGTCCCTGTATTCCATGAGATCTAACCTTGCTAATCAGTCTCCCATGGGGAACCTTGTTGAACGCCTAACTGATGCTTGGCTCATATTCCTCTAAACACTCATCAGTCATGTAGTCACCGGGTGTCTTTTAAATGTTGCAACTGTAACAGCTCCCACCACTTCCTCTGACAGCTCGTTCCATGCATGCAGCACCCGTTGTGAGAAAACCTTACCCTTCATGACCCTTAAACATCTTCTTGCTGTCACCTTAAATATATGCCCGCCAGTTTTGGATTTAGCTATCGTGGGAAAAAATAAATATCTTGTCTATTCATTCTATCCATGCCATTTATAATGTCATAAACCTCTGTAATATCACCCCTCGGCCCCAGTTCTTCAAATTAAAAAAGAGACCCAGGCTGCCCAGCCTCTCCGTATAGCTCAAAACTTACAGTTTCGGAACCACCCTTGAAAATCCATTCTGCACGATCTCAAGTTTAACAAACTCTTTTGTATAGCAGAGTGGACAGCATTAAACACAGGATTCTAAAAGTTGCTGAACCAATGCCCTGTGCAACCACAGCATGACCTCCCAACACCTATACACAATGCACAAGGCAAGCATACAAAACGTCTTCTTGACTATCTTGTCTACCTGTGAATCCACTGTTCAAGAAATATGAGCCGACACTCCTGGATCTCTGTTTGACAGCACTCCTCAGGACCTAACTATTCATTGTGCAAGTCCTGCCCTCTGTTACTTTACCAAAACGCACCAGCTCACAGTTATCTAAATTAACCTCCATCTGCGACCCGTGGCCCATTTTCCCATCTGAACAAGGTGCCATTGGACTCTGAGATTATCTTCACTGTCCACGACACCATCTATTTTGATTTCGTTTCGAAATGTACTAAACTGGCACATATTTGCATCCAAGTCATTGTCATAAATGACGAAAAGCAGTAGTCCAAACACAAACAAGCAACACTTCGCATGTCTGAATGGGAGAGATCAAAGTCTCCGGAACCACTATACCACTACGTCCTGCAATATCGCTCCATTTATGTAACATACAGCCATTTATTCTTCCTTAAAATTCATACATTCACAGTGACCCACGTTATATTCCACACGCAAAATAATTGTACATTGCCTATCCATTTTTGGACTCTCCATCTTCTCTTGATCACTTAATTTCCTGCCCATCTTTGTCTCGTTCACAAATTCAGATACAATATATTTCAACCATTTTTCTGAACTGTATGCAAATAGTTGATGAGCCAGCAATGTCAATGTGTCTCTCTGGTCAGTGATATCTGCTTCACTCTGTAAACTGAGGTAGCAGTGGCTTGTCAGGTTTCATCATCTTCGTTGCAGGGACTTAAAAGTGGTCGACAATTTGGGAGCAGAAACGTTCGTGTGTACGCTCCGAAATTGCCAAGATTCAGGAAAGGTTTCATCAGACTTCATTCAGTCTGTATCATTTAGTCTGTTATTGTGTTACCCATCCATTCTGAGTGTCAATCACCTCACTGCCTGGAAATCTCTTCTGGCCCTCAGGCCTTTCTGGAATGAATTGTTGGCACTGGACTGTTGTTCATAGATTCCTGTTGACAGTAAACTCTAGGATGCATAAGATTCATTTGTTACAGGATTTATTAATTGGAATCTGCTCTCCACCTTTACTATATTAATCTGCATTTAACCATTATTGTCTAATTATTTCCAATAGCTTAATATTTAAAAGAAGGATCTAAAGATTTTGTATTCGGTTCAGAAGAGGTTTACTCAATGAATGCTTTGAATGAGTGACTTGAGCTGTAGGAATAGGTGGACAGAATGGGCTTGTCTCTGCTGGCATTTGGGTGCGTTAAGGGTAACTTGATCAAAGTTAATAAGATCGCAAATGAACTTGCTGAGTATGGAATGGAGATTTTTTTCAGGCAGTGATTCTAACCTAGGGGACGTGGTTTTAAAATTAGTGAAGGGTAACCCTTTTTGGATGGAGATGAAGTGATTTGTTTTTAGAGCAGTGTAACATGGGAACTGTCTCTCCCAGAAAATGATAGAGATGTGGACAATGAATATTTTTAAGTCATTGGAAGATTTATTCCCTTGCATAACAAAAATCTATGATTACGGTGGGCAGATGGGAAAGTGAAGCTCAATATATAAACATACCAGACATAGTCTTCTGAAATGGAGAATTGGTTCGAGCGAGCACACGACATACTTCAGTTCCAGTTTCACGTGTTTCCATGTGATAAATAGATACCTGAAACTTTATATTTTTGTTATTTTTAGTCTTAAAATTTATCCCTGTCATTTCTCTCTCTTTCTGTCTCTCCGATACCTAATCTCAATAATCTCTGCTCTCGGGTTCTTGTGCAGACAATCTCAACTCCAGTTTAAGTCCAAACCTGTCATTGACCTTTGTCAACCTGAATGAGAAGAAACTGAGAGATTCAGCAGTGAAACTGCTGTCACAGGCTTTAAAAAATCTTAATTGTGAAGTTGCTGTCATTACCAAATTCTGCGAGGTTGTGTTTGTTATCAAATTATTTAAAAATGTTGTTAACTGATAAGTTGTGGAATTAATGACCAGCAGTGGGGCTTCACTCTGATTCCTGTTAATTCTTTCTCTTGCTCCAAGACTCTACAGAAATGGTTTGACAACGTCTTCTGATCACGTGCTCTACTTCGGTCTCATTAAAAAACAGTCTTTAATGGATCTGAACCTGAATGGTAGGAATGTGGGTGGTTCTGGAGTCCAACTACTCCGTGTAGTTCTGGGGAATCCGGACTGTAGTAAACAGAAACTGCAGTAAGTACCCGATCGTGTGAGATTGTGTTGATACTAATCGTTATCTGATATTCTGCATGATTGTTTCCCTCTAGAATTGTAATTAGTCGAGACTTTAGAATATTAATTCCTGTATTACTAACAAGCAGTGCATATTGCTACTGCTATCGTTAACATAGAACTCTGGGGGATAACTTTGATCCCAGTCAAGAATGTGGAATGTCAGTCTCACGGTGCTTGTGCTGAGTATCTTTACACAGCTGTCAGTACAAACCAGTCATTGAAAGTTCTTCACAGCCAAATTTGTCCCCTCAGTCTCCCGCCTCTTCCTGATCTGTCGAGGTTTGTGTGTTTGTCATTCTGTAAACATAAAACACAATGTGATCCAGCTACCTTAATCGGTAATAATTTAACAATTATTGAAATACTAGCTCAATCTGATTTATAATTGCAATCAATGCATTTATTTCCTGTTTCCTCTTCAATCTGTTTCACGTTATTGGCAAATAAGTTCAGCTGATATAAAAGCTCACGTCAATTGGAGTCAGCACAGGAATCTACATCTGGACTGATTGTATCAGTAGCTAAATGTTTCAGAATCTTCAAGGACAAAAAAACGCAAAAAGAGGAGAACAACTTTCACATTGTAGGGGTGGAAAGAATGTCAGAGGTTAGAATAGATTCAAGGTTTAAACTGATGTCTCTGAGAGAAGACATACAAAAAGGCCATGATACAATAAGGTATTAATGAGTCCAAATGGATAACACAGGAGACAGTGCCATAAGTACGAAGAGATAACTTGAAACTAGCTGAAACCAGTTGGCAGACCCTCAAAAGACTTAGGATATGGACTGGGATTTCCTCGGATCAAAGTCATAATATCAAGACATGCTTTTGCACTTTCTGACCAATTTTGACATCACATGCCATCTATTAATAATTAGAAAGCGCTGCACATACCACTAAAACACAAATTGATTCAGGAATGTATGTTAAACTTTAGATATGTGCAGGGGTATTTATTCAGGTTTGACTGAGTTTGCCATGTTACAAGTCATAAAGCTGTGTTTTCCTTCAAGATGTCTGCACTCCGAGCAATCAGACACAAATGTTTGCTCACAACACGGTATATGGACAAAGGCGAGTCATCGGTATGTTGTCTGCCCAAACTCATGCAAATAGTTTTATGTTGTCTATAAAAGTCATGACTATATTCGTATCACCTGTTTCTTGGGGGAAAATGAACAGTCGCTAGCAGAGAGGGATGGTGGTGTGATGACCGGTATGTGAGAGTGTGATACTCACGTTGGCCACCAGAGAGAGATTGCTGTTGTTGGTATGAGTGCTGTAATTGACATTGCTGAGTGTAAACAACTAAAACACATTTTGTGTCAAACATCTACTTCCCAGCTTTAACTACAAACGATAAAGTGGAAGAACCGTTTAATATCCCATAGTCAGACACAAAATAAAACTGCAGATGCTCCAATACAAAGTAAATAAGCTGGAGGCTGGAAGAACACAGCAAGCCAGGCAGCATCAGGAGGTGGAATCAACGTTTTGAGTACAACTACTCTTCAGGACTGGGGGTGGGAGTAAGGCGAGCTGCAGGGTAGGTGGTGGGGGAGGGTTATCTGTGGGGAGATGGGTGGAGTGATGAAGTAGTGATAGGTGACCACAGGTACCGGATACGGCCTGTATAATCAGTGGGAAGAATGAATCCAGACAACAGGTGGTAAGAAGGGTCGGCCACAGGAATGGAAGGGAGCGGGAGGGGCTGGAAACGGAGTCAGGGGATGAGAAGGGAGGTTATTTGAAATTGAACAACTTAATGTTGAGTCATCCGGAAGATGACGTGTTGTTCCTCCAATTTATGGTCTGACTCACTCTGGCAATGGAAGAGGCCATTGATGGTCACGTCGGAGAATGAGTGGAAATGGAAGTTGAAATAGGCAGTGACAAAAGGTCAGGTCGGCCCTTCTAGGTCCGTCTGAGTTGCCCAGTGGAAAGTACCCCTAGTTTACAGTTGGTCTCACAGATGTAGCGAAGGTCACATTCCCTTGACTTATTCCCAAGAATGAAGTTCATTTGTTTAACAATCTTGTCTTCAATTCTGACATTTGCATGCTATGTGTTTTTTTTAAAAATTGTGTCCATTCTTATAATTGATCTACGTTAAATTATAAATATGATATTTTCAGATTTATGATGGTTTCTTATCATTTGAATAAATCTCAAACTCATTAAGCTTGCTGACGTAGACTAGCAGTTCAGGCAGCATTGTGAAGAGAAATCAGAATTAAAGTTTTAGGGCCAATAATCATTGCTCAGAACTTCCGGACGTATCCAGCTTCCTGACATGACTTGTTTGTTTTGGTTTCATTAAATTTGTCGAAAAATCTTGTGCTCAGTTACTTAAGTACTTCGTGTTAATTTGTGTACTAAACTTACGTTCATTTATACAAAGAGCTAGTGTCCATTTTTGGAATAAACTTGTGTTCATTTATGCAGAAAAACCTTCAGTTGATTAATATTGTAACCATGTGTGTGGTCTCTCTGGTTATGAACCTGCAGCGTTGTGTCCGTGTGTATTCCAAGTCTGGGTACAGTGTGGGTGGGCAGGGACAGGAACAGACCTGAGCTAAAATATTGGTTTGCTGCTTTCTCCCACACTCAGTCTCATCCCATAACAGTGATTGCTGTTATGTTTCATACCTATGGTAGGTGTGTTCCAATCGAGGGTGCGAGGACCAGAGTGGATGAACTGGGATGTCGTAGGAGATGGGTTTTGAGTGACAGACTCTGTTAGCCATATCTCATTTGGCAGGTGGACTGAACGAGGTGAGTAACTGTCTGTCTCTGACTACCAGTGGATAAGGAATTGGTCAGCATGTCGTGTCGTCGAGACACTGCCGGAAAATGAAAGGACGGATCATTTCAAATGCTTCCTTGAGCATGCTGTCAATGAAACTTTAAGACTTTCATTGGGTAGCAGTGAGAAGGACAATGCCTGTGAGATCCTTAGTGTCCACCTGAAATGGAGACAGAGACAGACGTGGAATAAAGTGCCCATTGCCATCCACTGGAAAGCCACTGACGCTCACGGTTAAATTCTCTGCAGCTCCATATTCCCCATGTCCTGCAAGAACTCCATCACATCCTCCCAGTCCTTCCAACCAGAAAGCATCTGTTGAATGATGCCTCCTTCCATTAGCATTACTGCTGATATGGCTTCCTTATTCCATGACCGTGGTTTCCAACCCACTATGATTGACTAACCTGCATTCGACCTATCACCCGTACTTAACCCCTTGTCCCTTCCCGTCACTCAGAGCAGCGTGAACAAGTTTCCTTTGCCCTCACGTTTCATCCCACAGGCTTCTGCATTCAAAAGATCATTCCTGATCATTTCAGAAAACACCAGCAGAGTGCCAGCACCAAGCACATCTTTCCCTCACTCCCACGATCTGCATTTCTCAGGGATCATTCCCTCTGAAACTCTCAAGATCATTCCACAACCACGAAATCTATCCACCTCTCCATGGCAGCTTCCGATGTAACCGTGGAAGGTGTGACACCTGCCCCTTCACCTCTTACCTGCTCATAATCCAAGTGTCTAAACACTCTTTTCAATGAAGCAGCGTTTCACCTGTACCTTATCCAATCTTGTGTGTTGTATTCGCTGCACCCATTGTGGCGTACCCCTCCTTGGAGATTCCAAATTCAGACTGGGTGACCGCCTTGTCGCACACTTCTGATCTATGCACAAACATTACTCCAACCTTCCCATAAACGATCATTTTAACGCAGGATCCTGCTCGTATGCCCGTGTTTGTCCTCGGCATGCTGCAATGCTCCTGTGAATCACAGCATAAACTGGAGGAAGAAAACTCATCTTCAGACGAGGCACTTTCCAGATTTGTGAACTTAATAAGGTGTTCAAATGGTAAACCATTTCTTCACTTTCATTTAGCTTGTGTTCATGCCCTCTCTCCCCGCCCCTTATCCCAGTGTCTGTCCTTTCAGGTCTGACAGTAAGACATAGCATTGCTCTGTCTTTCTCTCATACTGATCGCTTAATTTGAGCAATCAGCATATTTTCTCCACCAGCACACGCTGCACCCACGAACCTCCCCCAAAATAGCATATAAATGCTGCCCCCTCCACCCTTCGTTCCAGTGCTGATGAAAGTGATCGCGACTTGAAATGTTCACTTAGTCTCTCTTCTGTGATGCTGTCTGTCCACTGAAATCTCCAACTTTTTTTCTCAGTACAGATGTCAGCATCTGCAATAAATTTCTCGTGACATGATCAAGAAGTTTGCAAATCATATGAAATTCGTGGGATAGTCAATAATGAGGGGGAGAGCGTAAACTGGTGGAGAAAGTCAATAGATTATTCAGATGTACAGAGCAATAGGAAATGGAATTCAATTCAGAAAATAATGAGACACGATTGGGGAAGAATTACACGGTGAAAAGTAGGACCATGGAAAGTAGTGAAGATTATTGTGAAGTGAATGGATAGATAATCCTGAAAGTAGTAGGGCAGATATACGCTTAAGAAGCTGGGTGGGATACTTGTGCTTATTTGCAAAGGCAAAGGATTAAAGAGCATGGAGGTTACGCTGGAATTTCATAAATTGTTGTTTAAGCGACAACGAGGGCGGTTGTCACCACATGATCTGAAAAACGTGAGTGGACGAGAAATGGTGAAGAGGAGACTTACTAGGAGACTGCGTCAAATGGACGTTCTGAGTCATGAGAAAATATCCCACCACTTATAAACTCTGCCAGCATCTTCTTTTGGGCAGAAGATAAAAACGATTTTTATACACGTAACTACAAATTCAATAATAGTTTCTTTCCGGCTGTTATTATAGTTCTGAATTGACCTCTAATTCTAAAGATTAATATCGCTGCAGTGGTTCTGTTCACCGAGCTGGGAATTTGTGTTGCAGACGTTTCGTCACCTGTCTAGGTGACACCCTCAGTGCTTGGGAGCCTCCTGTGAAGCGCTTCCGTGATGTTTCCTCTGGCATTTATAGTGATTTATATCTTCCGCTTCCGGTTGTCAGTTCAAGCTGTCCGCTGCAGTGGCCGGTATATTGGGTACAGGTCGATGTGTTTATTGATTGAATCTGTGGATGAGTGCCATGCCTCGAGGAATTCACTGGCTGTTCTCTGTTTGGCTTGTCCAAAAATAGTAGTCTTGTCCCAGTCGAACTCATGTTGGTTGTCATCCGAGTGTGTGGCTACTAAGGATAGCTGGTCGTGTGGTTTCGTGGCTAATTGGTGTTCATGGATGCGGACCGTTAGCTGTCTTCCTGTTTGTCCTATGTAGTGTTTTGTGCAGTCCTTGCATGGGATGTTGTACACTACATTGGTTTTGCTCATGCTGGGTATCGTTTCCTTCGTCCTGGTAAGTTGTTGTCTGAGAATGGCTGTTGGTTTGTGTGCTGTTATGAGTCCTAGTGGTCGCAGTAATCTGGCTGTCAATTCAGAGATGTTTTTGATGTATGGTAGTGTGGCTAGTCCTTTGGGTTGTGACATGTCCTAGAGGCATGGCACTCATCCACAGATTCAATCAATAAGCACATCGACCTGGACCCAATATACCAGCTACTGCACCGGACAGCTGGAACTGACAACCGGAAGCGGCAGGTACAAATTACTATAAGTTCCGGAGGAAACATCACAGAAGTGCTTCACAGGAGGCTCCCAAGCACAGACGATGTCACCTAGACAGGGGACGAAATGTCTGCAACACAAATTCCCATCTCGGCGAACAGAACAACAACAACGAGTAGCCGAGCTACAAATCTTCTCCCAAACTTTGAATTAACATCGCTGTTGCTCTCTGTCCGTCTTCTCTGCAGTCTTAACGTTGTAAGGTTCGCTCTGTTCTGTTACGCTAATGCACGATGTATGGTATGATCTGCCACGCAAAACAAAACTTTGCTGTTTACCTAAGTACATGTGACAATAATAAATCAAATCAATATCGGATTGAAGCAATGAAGCAACAGTGGGGATTTTTTAGAGTTTTGTAAGATTCTCAGAAGCATTGACGGGATGCATCAAAGATATTTCATCTCCATCAGTACATGTATCAATTTCCAGGGGCATAGATTTATATTAAAAGGGAGGAGACTAAGACAATAATTTAGGAGAAGGGTTGCCACTCAGGGGGTTGTTGAAATATGGAACCTACTGCCTGGTGATGTGTTTGAGAATCCAGCGCTTTTAATCCAAAGTGGAAAATAGAATTATTGTAAAAAGAACGTAGATCCGTATAGCATAGTACAGGCCTTTCAGTTCTCGATGTTGTGCCGACTTTTTATACTCCTCTAAGATCAAAGTAACTTGCATACCCTTCATGTTACTCTCATCCATGTGCCAATCCAAAAGTTTCTTAAATATCTTCAAGTCTGTGACGCTACTACCACTGCAGGCAATGAATTCCACGCAACCACCCCTCCCCTAAACGTTCCTCTAATCAGCAAAAAATATGCACTCCGTGATTGTCATTTCTGCCTTAGGAAAAAAGTCTCTTGCGAGCCACTCTATCTATGACTCTCATCATCTTGTACACAACTATAAAATCACCTCTCATTATTCTTCGCTCCAATGAGAAAAGCCCTAACTCCCTGAACCTTTCAGAATAGGATATGCCCTCCAGTCCAGATAGCATCCTGGTAATTCTCCCCTTCACCCCCTCTAAAGCTTCTATATTCTTCCTATAACGAGGCGACCAGAACTGAATACAATATTTCAAGTGGGTTCTAACAATAGGTCTACAGATCTGCAGCACAACATTGCGTATCTGAAACTGAATGTACCTGTATATAAGAGCCAGCACATCATATGTCTTCTTTACAACTCTCTCAACTTGTTTGAAACTTTTAGGGATGCATGGACGTGGACTCCAAGATCACTCTATTCTTACACACTGTCAAAAATTCTGCCTTTAATGCTGTCATCTGCATTCAGATTCGACCTTCCAAAGTGAATTATTTCACACTTATCGAGGTTGAACAGCATCTGCGAATTCTCAACCCTGCTCTCCATTCTGTAACTATCGCATTGCAACTTACAGTAGCCCTCCACACTATCCACAACTCCAAAAACCTTCGTGTCAAAGGCAAATTTACTAAGCCACTCTCCCACTTCCACATCCATGTCATTCACACAGAGCTACCACCGATCACTGAGCTCCAGTCTGAATACTTCCCATCTCCTATCACGCTCTTTCATTCAATTACCTAGGAAATTCTGTGTCCAGAAAGCCAGATTTCCCTGTATCCCATCCCCCTTACTTTCTGAACCTCCTTGGTAATATCCATTTACATAAGATGCACTGCTCGACCTTCAATAATGTGTTTGTCAAATCCTCAAAGAATTCAGCAAATCTTGTGAGGCATGACCCGTCCCTCACGAAGCCATGCTGACGACCTCTAATCAAGCCAATCTTTCCCAAATAAAATAAAATCCTGTCTCTCAGATTCCTCTCCAATAATATGCCCAACATTGAGATAAGATCGTCTGTTCTGTAATGATTAGACCTATTTCCTTTCATAGAACATAGAACATAGAAGAATACAGCGCAGTACAGGCCCTTCGGCCCTCGATGTTGCGCCGATCCAAGCCCACCTAACCTACACTAGCCCACTATCCTCCATATACCTATCCAATGCCCG
>NW_025214975.1:27315-53061 GCF_004010195.1 Chiloscyllium plagiosum
CTGATGAAGGGCTTTTGCCCGAAACGTCGATTTTGCCTGTCCTCGGATGCTGCCTGAATTGCTGTGCTCTTCCAGCACCACTGATCCAGAATCTGGACCTATTCCTACCCTAGTCATTCTTTTATTCCTGATATACCTATAGAAAGCCTTAGGGTTTTCCCTAATCCTATCTACTAAGGACCTTTCGTGTCCCCTCCTTGCTGCTTTTAGCTCTCTCTTCAGGTCCTTCCTGGTTACCTTATAACTCTCAATCGCCCCAATTGAACCTTCACGTCTCATCTTTACATAGGCCGCCCTCTTCCGTTTTAACAAGGGATTCCAATTCCTTATTAAACCACGGCTCCCTCACCCGACCCTTTCCTCCCTGCCTGACGGGTACATACTTATCAAGGACACTCAATAGTTGCTCCTTGAACAAGCTCCACATATCAATTACGCCCTTGCCTTGAAGCTTACTTTTCCAAGCCACACATCCTAAGTCATGCCTCACCGCATCATAATTTCCCTGCCCCCAGCTCTGACTCTTGCCCTGTAGTGCACACTTATTCCTCTCCATCACGAGAGTGAAAGTCACCGAATTGTGGTCACTGTCCCCAAAGTGCTCATCTACCTCTAATTCTAACACCTGGCCTGGATCATTACCCACAACCAAATCCAGTATGGCCACACCTCTTGTTGGTCTATCTACATATTGTGTCAGGAAACCCTCCTGCACACATTGGACAAACACTGACCCATCTAACGAACTTGAGCTATAGCTTTCCCAATCAATATCAGTTTAATGTTCAAGGCCATAATTTTTGCCATCCTCCAATCATCTGGTACTACTCCAGTTGACAGTGAAGATGCAAAGGCAATCGCCAAAGGCGCAGCAATGTCTTCCCTCACTTCCCAAGTAAAGTTGGATATATACAATTTGGACCAGGGGAATTATCCAACCTCATGCTTGCCAAACGTTCCAGCATATTCCCGTTCTTAACATCAATCTGTTCAAGAATAACAGCCTGTTTCACACTATTATCACAAACGTCAAGGTCCTCCTCACTGGTGAATACTGAAGGAAAGCATTCATTAAGGAAATCGCTGAACTTATCCGACTCCAGGCACCAATTCCCTCCACTAACCCTGATCGGCACTGTCCTCACTCGGCCATCTTCCTTTTCCTCACGTAAATGTGGAATACCTTGGGGTTTCCCTTAGTCCGAATGGACAAACCGTTTTTATGACACCTTCTTGCTTTCGTAAGGCCATTCTTCAGTGCTTTTGCGGTTACCTTTTATCCTTCTCGAGCAGTGTCTGATCCTTGCTTCCTGAACCTTATGTAATCTTCCTTCTTCTTCTTGATGAGATGTTCCACATCTCTATCATCCAAGATTCTTTCATCTGATCATTCCTTCCTTCTCTCATTGGGACAAATCTATGCAAACACACAGCAAGTTCTCCAAGAAAACCCTTCATATTTATGTCGTCAATTTCTCTGAGAATACAAGCTCCCAATTTATGCTCGAATGTTCCTGCCTAATGGCATCATAATTCCCCCACCTACAATGATTTTTTTCCCCATACTCTCTGGTCCTATCCCTTTCCATAACTATAGTAATGTTCAGAGAGTTATGATTACTTTCGTCAAAATGCTCTCCCCCAAGAGGTATGACACCTGATCTGTTTAATTACAAAGCACCAAATCCAATATGCACCCCGCCCTCCCCTTCCCCAGTCGGCCTATCTTCATATTGAGTCTGGAATCCTTCCTGGGCACACCTGACAAAATATAATCCATGTTATGGAAGTTGGAGTTACCCTGAACAATAACCCCTTTACTTCTGCACCTTTACAAAACTTGCTCCTCCGTGTCACTGTTGCTGTTGGGGGCTGTATGGAAAACACCCAGTAACGTGATTGATCCTTTCATTTTTTCTGACTCAAACTCATCCTGACTCAGTAGACAAACTATTCGCGATGACCTCCCTTTCTGCAGCTCTGACGCTATCCCTGCATGGCAATGCCATCCCCCACCTCTTTGTATTCATATATTTATTGACAGGCATGGGCAAGTTGTTCCGAATGTCTCCCAGCTGTTCAGTCCATGCTTCTGTGTCAATGTGTGAAACATGCTTCTCAATGTGACAATCAAATACAGAAAGTGGTGTAAAAACGCAGTAGATACGGTAGCATCTGTGGAGAAAAATCAGAGTTAACGTTTCAGGTCCAGTGACCCTCACCAGCAGTATCCAACACTTTCAGATTTCGTTTCGTATGAGCAGCATATCCAATTCTTCATTTTTTTTTGGAATCTCTCCCACTGTTCCTGGTCTGACGGGGGTGGAGGTGGTTTGTGATTTCTGATTGGATAAAGCAGCCGTTACACTGCCAATCTGATTGATTACAAGTGCCGATATCATAGTTTGACTGCTCTGATTGCCTGAAAGGATGTGAGCCAAAGTGTGTTGTGACGTGATTATCGCATTGGTCAACATAGCTGTCAAATGTCTCTCTATTCCCCTGCCACTCTCCCTCCATTTCTCTCTCACCTTCCCTGCCACGCCCACTTTCTCTCTCTCTTCTCCACTGCCACACGCACTCCTTCTCCTCTGTCCTGCCACACGAACTCTCTCTCACTTTCTCTCTTCCCCTGCTACGCACACTCGTCCGCTCACTTTCTGCTCCCCTGCCACACAGTCTCTTTCTGTCTTTCCCTGCCACTCTCAAACTGTCTCTCTCCTGCACACCTTCTCTCCATCATCCCCGCCACACGTTCTCTCATTCTCTCACTCTCCTAACCTGCCTTACCATAGTCTCTCACAAACTCTTTCCCCTCCACTGCAACACACTCTCCCTCCCGCTCTTCCCTGCCACACGCTTTCACTGCCTCGCTCCTCGTGTGCCCCACACTCTCTCTCTCCATTTCCTCCCCTGCCACTAATTCTCGCCCTCTCTCACCTCCCCTGACAAAGTCTGTCAGTGTCTCTCCTCCCCTCCCAGACGCACGTTCTTTCTCTTTCTCTCGTCCCCTGCTACACACTCACTGCCTTCCCTCCCTTGCCTCTCACTCTTTCTCTCTCTTCATCTGCCGGACACCCTCTCTCTCTTCCCTCCTCTGAAACTGTCTCTGACCTCCCTTGCTAATTTCTACCTCTCCTCCCCGCCAAAGTCTCGCACTTTTTTCTACACCTGACTCTGTCTCTCTCTTCCCCCGATACTTTTTCTCTCTCCTCTCCTGCCACATGTGCTCTTTTCTTTCGACCTCTGCCACTACATTCTCTCTCTCTCCTCCTCTGCACCTTCTGCTCCTGTCCTCCCCTGCCACTCTTTTTCTAGCCTCCCCTGTCACCCTCCCTCATTCACTCTTTACGGTCTCACTCACTCTCTCCTCAGCTCACCTCTCTGTAATTCCTTGATAAGGTCGCTCTGCCCCCACTACTTTCTCTCTCTCTGCTCCCCACAACACGTACTCTTTTCTATATTCTCCCTGCCACATGCGCACCCTCTCTCTCCTCTGCCCTTCTATTACTGTCCTCGCCTGCAATTCTTTTTCTCGCCTCCCCGTCACCCTCCCTCTCTCTCTCATCACAAGCCACTCACAATCACTCACCTACCGTGCCAGCCCCTCTTTCCTCTCCCTGCCATTCACTCTCTGCCGTCACCTGCCTGCATCTCTCTCTCTCCTCCCCTGATACTCTGTCCACCCTTATCACTCAAAATCTTTCTGTACCTGACATTGTCACTCTCCTCCCTGCCATGCTCTCCATCAGCCCTCCCCGCCACGCACACTTTCTAACTCTCTTGTCCCTCCCCGACACAGTTTTTCTCTCTCTCGTTGTCGTCACCAGCTACACTCCTCTCTTGTCCACCTCTACAGACTCTATCTCTCCCTCTCACCTCCCCTGCCTCTCCATCTCCCCTTCCCTGCACCACTGTCTTTCTAACTCTCCTTCCCTGCTCCGCACTCTCTCTTCTAACTGCAACACACTATCTCTCCTTCTCTCTCTTCCTTGTGAGTGTCTCATATCATCCCACACTTTCACTATCACTTCCTCCGCCCCTGCCACTGTCTCTCTCCTCCTTGCCATTCTCGCTCCCTCTTTGTCTCGACACTTCTGTCGCACTCTCCCTCTCCTCCCCTGCCATGCTCTCTCACTCTCACACTCTTCTCCTGCCACACTCTCTCTTCTCTCTATCCTCCGCTGCCACTCTCTCATTCTCTCTCTTTCTCTCCTCCCTTGCTATACAAACACACACACACATTCTCTCTCTCCGGCCTCCTCTTCAAAATACTGTGTCCCTCTCCTCCCCGACACACTCTCTTTCGCTGTTCCTCTCTCTCTTGCTGTCCTCCACTGCCACACACTCTTTCAATTTCTCCTCCCCTGCAACTCTCACTCACAATCTATGCTCACCGCTCTTTCTTTTTCATCCCCTGCCGCACTCTCGCTCTCTCTCCTCCCCTGCTGCACTCTCTCACTCTCTCTCTCTACCATGGCCAGTATTTGTAGTTGTTATGATTTTGCAATTGTCCACACTTAACCGTTGGGTACCATTTGGCTTTGGCAACAGGACTATGGGTGAGCTCCAGTCACTGTAACTCACTTTGATTATGCCATCTTGGAGCATGCATTGCATCTCCTCTGAACCTGTGCCAACGTTACAGGGTTTTGCCTCTCAGGATGTTGCTTAATTGGAACAGCATCGCTTATGTCTACATCATGCACTATTAGATTGGTAATCCCCAGTTTATTTCTGCATACTCCCCATGTGATGGTAATAACGCTTTCAAGTTATTTCGATTTTCTTGCAGGAGGGAACTGAATCATGTATCGAAATTTTTGACAGTTCCTCGTTGTCCAATTTGATTTGAGTAATGTCCAATAAGAATCCTCTAAACTTGGTTCTTCTTTCTGTGCTGTATGTATTAACAACGTTTCCTCTTGCTTTCCTTTCTTTCAAAATATTTTTGAGCATGTTGACATGACACACTCGGTGAGATTTCTTTCTGTCTGGAATCCCTATCAAATAGTTCAACTCACTCAATTTTCTCTCTATTTGAGAAGCTCCAGTGAACCCTGTTTTTAAATGTTCACCCATTACGGGAAGTGAACACATGTAGCTTCTCCCCAATTGCAAAGTTGCAGTTTTTTGATTTCTTATCTGCTTCCTCTTTCATTGTATGCTGCGATACTTTAAAATCCTGTTTA
The DNA here is from genome assembly GCF_004010195.1 of Chiloscyllium plagiosum. Taxonomy (NCBI): domain Eukaryota; kingdom Metazoa; phylum Chordata; class Chondrichthyes; order Orectolobiformes; family Hemiscylliidae; genus Chiloscyllium; species Chiloscyllium plagiosum. Next base: position 32,508 of record NW_025214975.1, read on the forward strand.
ATCAACTCCCCAGCTCTATTTCGCCGTTCTCTAAAATTTGACACATCATTAAAATAGCTGCTCTCTGATTCCTGTCTTATTAATTTCTCCTTAATTGAATTTAACGGTCTTGTTACTTAATGCATAAAAAAAAACCCACATTCAAATGGACTGAATTTGATTGATTTATTAGGTGCATCTCTGATTTTAAAAAGCACAAGCGGAACTCCCTGATGACAGTCATCAGGATAGCACTGACCATAAAGCGCTCAAAATGGTCTTCAGTGTTTGCTACCCTCATTCTAGCTTTCCCTGATATTCCCAAATTACCCATAGCCTCCTTGAATAGTATGGATGTGATATTTGATAATTCATCTGACTGGATCTCAGTATTGGTAGTCCGCAAGTAGTAAAAAAAAACGTAATTCTTCTGCAATCATTTTGGGACTGCCTCTGGAAATCTGGTTGATGAATTTTCTGTTGTTCATAAATACTTATTTCAACTTTTGCTTTTAGGTAGACGATCTATGCAATTAACCACAACTCTTGTGAGGCATTCCTCAAATGCTGGAATTGATATGAAACGTACATGTTTTATAACGGCCGGTGGTTTTCTGATCAGCTGATATGTATGGCATGCGTGGCAAAATTCAACTAAATCCTTGTGTCGTCCAGGACAGTAAAAGTTGCCTTGTATGTTCGTCTATGTTTTCCTCACTCGTCAATGACCTCCAAGCAGTAGCTCATGCGCTACTCGCAGCCCCTCCTTTCTGTACCTACAAGCAAAACAATTTGATGAACCTCTGCCCACTCCTTATTTGCTTGAATACGCGGTGGTTTCCATTACCTAATCAAGACATGATTTGTTAAGTATTAACACACAGGGAATTTGATCGATTTATTAGGTGCATCTCTGATTTTAAAAAGCACAAGCGGAACTCCCTTATGACAGTCATCAGGATAGCACTGACCATAAGCGCTCAAAATGGTCTTCAGTGTTTGATACCCTCATTCTAGCGTTCCCTGATATTCCCAAATTACCCATAGCCTCCTTGAATAGTATGGATGTGATATTTGATCATTCATCTGACTGGATCTCAGTATCGGTAGTCCGCAAGTAGTAAAAAAAAACGTAATTCTTCTGCAATCATTTTGGGACTGCCCCTGGAAATCTGGTTGATGAATATTCTGTTGTTCATAAATACTTATTTCAACTTTTGCTTTTAGGTAGACGATCTACGCAATCAACCACAACTCTTGTGAGGCATTCCTCAAATGCTTGAATTGATATGAAAAGTACATGTTTTATAACGGCCGGTGGTTTTCTGATCAGCTGATATGTATGGTATTCCTGGCAAAATTCAACTAAATCCTTGTGTCGTCCAGGACAGTAAAAGTTGCCTTGTATGTTCGTCTATGTTTTCCTCACTCGTCAATGACCTCCAAGTAGTAGTTCATGCGCTACTCGCAGCCCCTCCTTTCTATACCTACTAGCAAAACAATTTGATGAACCTCTGCCCACTCCTTATTTGCTTGAATACGCGATGGTTTCCATTTCCTCATCAAGACATGATTTGTTAAATATTAACACACAGGGATGCAAACACTCTCCTTCTTTTTATGATTTTGTTATAAATGCTTTAAGGACTCATCTTTCTGCTGTAACTCAATAAGCTCAGCTGAGCTAAAGATACTTGCATTTTTACTTATTTTCTCCTTTTCGGTCGCACTTGTCCGATCAAACAAAGTCTCTGACAAAGCTGTTTCAGCTCCTTATCTGTGCCTTTTGTTTTCTCCGACATCAGCTAGTGATTCTGCAATCGTGTTACGAGACAATGAGGGAAGACTCCTGAATAAACGTCCTGCATTTCTTAGTTGCCTACTTTTGCACTGGCATTGCAACTCCAGTGGGTTGCACAAATCCCGGTGAATTAGATATATGATTTGCGTGGATAGACTGTATTTCTGGAGCCAATAGTTTGTCCAGTACTCCTACCACAAATTCTCCATAATTCTCTGGACTCTCTAGCCTCACTTTACATAACTGAACACTTTTTCTCTCACCAAGGATACCTATTACCAATGCCTTTTCTGTCACTATTTCTACAGGAATACAATTCCCCTCATTCCACAGCTTGTGTCCCCTCATATTGTGACCTGCTTTCCTGCTACTCCTGACCTATGTGAATAAAGTTTACATTTGTATGTATTTTTTAAAATAAATCTGGCAGTTTTTCCTTTACCTACCACTGATTCCGCTTTCTAGCTTCCATTGGGGTTTCTGTCACCAAGCCAACAAAACTTCTAGTGTTGTTTTGTTTTTCTACATCTGGCTTTCTCCAAGCCGACCAACGGTCTGATTTCATGTGGCTCACATCATTACAATGAAAACACCGGGGCTTTTTAGGTTCTTTGTCCTCTTCAATAGTGTCCTTTTTACCCTGTGGTAAGTTCTTCTTGTGACCTTTACTGAGATGTTTCCCTTTTCACTTGAGGATCTTTTCCCCCACCCTCGACCCCTCATGTCCTGCAAAACTGATTCTGGAAGCCAAACCCTGTTTTATGGACGAACCCATATTCATCAGCCACGTCAGCAGTTAAAATTGCCATACTAATTCTCTGCTCTTCCACATGACTTTGCACTCCTTTCTCGCTCATGTTATCTTCAGCCTTCATCTGCATCTTTTCATTCTGACTTCCCTTTCTGAGTACCAATTTCTGATGTTCAAACCCTCTCTCATTTCCTCTCTCCTCTGCTGCTCTCTCTCATTTGCCCTCTCATCTGCTTGTAGTCATAACTCAACCGTTTTGAATTTTGCTGCCCTTTCTTTAGCTTACACTCTAAATCAAGTCTCTTCATTTGACACTGAAACCTTACCATCATAATAGACCTTGAATGTGTTTCCAGCAATTTTGAATGCTGTGCTGCTGTTGTAATTATTTCTCCTTTCCTCACAGATGGAAGCAACTCGAACTCCATAGTGTCTTCTAATTCCTGCAGCTTCGCCTAAGCCACCTTTTGCAAAACTAACATGTTCACCTCGTCCACCGCCAGAAATCTCTTGCGGACTGACACAGCAATTGCTTTCCCAAGCTTTGACTACCCAGCCAAGCCAACACCCGAAATAAATACACGAGCACTAAACACTCACTGGTGAAAATCCCACAAAGAGCCCCCGATCTATTCTGGACAAGGTCAGACCAGTCTAAACATTCTTAAGCCGGCAGCCCAAACTGTAACGTTGCAATTTATGCCAATAAGAGTACAGTGAATATTACCCACAGTAGTTAGCAAGGTTTAAAAATGTGTTGCTGGAAAAGCGCAGCAGATCAGGCAGCATCAAAGGAACAGGAGAATCGACGTTTCGGGCATAAGCCCTTCTTCAGGAATGAGGAGGGTGTGCCAAGCAGGCTAAGATAAAAGGGAGGAAGGAGAGACTTCGGGGAGGGGCGTTGGGAATACGATCGGTGGAAGGAGGTTAAGGTGGGGGTGATAGGCCGGAGAGGCTGTGGGGGCGGAGAGGTCGGGAAGAAGATTGCAGGTGAAGAAGACCGTACTGAGTCTGAGGGTTGGGACTGAGAAAAGGTGGGGGAGGGGAAATGAGAAATCTGGAGAAAACTGGAGCTCGTTTCCCCTCCCCCCCACCTTTTCTAAATCCCAACCATCAGACTCAGCATCGCCTTCTTGACCTGCAATCTTCTTCCCGACTTTCCAACACATTTTAAAGCTCTGATCTCCAGCATCTGCAGTCCACACTTTTTCCTAGTTAGCAAGTTTGACTACCAGTTTTTAAAACAGACAAACATCTATTCACATCACGGAATGAAACACAAAGAACAGAATATCGAATACCTGAAGAACTCAATCTATCCGAAGTAGACTTACTTGTGATGTTCCGAATATACACAAGAGTCCCATTAAATAAACACATATAATAAAACCAGAAACACAGATTTTAAAAATGAAACCAAGGTTTACAGGGCAAAGTTAGAAGGGCAGAAAGAGAGAGAGAGCCCAGCAGCGTGTTTCCTCACAGTGCACAGTTGAACTAACCCAATCAAGAATTCAGCTATTAGGACTGACCACTCCACTTTCATTACACAGGTCACTTCGAAAAGATAAACTTTGGCCTAATGAATCATATGTTTACGTACAAATAGAAACGCCTCCCAATACACTTTCATCTCTGTACCAAACTGGATTGTTACACGACGCTTCTGAAAGGTAAAACAAGTAGACAGAATCCTTGAGAAAAGGAACAGCTTTTAGAAAAAGGGGCCAGCATAGTGACAACCCTCCAACTCCAGTTTGGACAGGAATATCAAGACATTCAAAAAGAGCTGTATGAGTGGGAATACTATTCCTCAGAAGCTTGTGGTGCATTTTTTTTGCATTTATTCAAAGCTGTGTTAGTTAGATTTTGCACAGAAAGAAGTTATTGAAGTACAAATGTGGTACATCAATATTGAGGCAAAGATGATGACTGCAGATTCTGGAAATCATAATCTAGATTGGAGTGGGGGTGGAAAAGCACAGCAGGTCAGGCAACATCCGAGGAGTTGGAAAATCGACATTTCTGGCAAAATCCCTTCATCAGGACTGAAGGCAGCGAGCCTCCAGAGTGGAGATATCCCTGAAGGCTCCCTGCCTTCAGTCCTGATAAAGGGATTTTGCCCGAAAAGTTAATTTTCCTACTCCTCGGATGCTGAAAGACCTGCTGTTCTTTACCAGCACCACTTTAACCTCGTCTCTGATTTCCAGCATCTGCAGTCCTCATTTTTTCCCCATTGATTTTAACCTTACTGCGAATCCTCTTGCAATGATGCCTACCTTGAAGACGTTCTCCTCCTCTCTCCAGATCTCTCCAGCCTGGAGGATCCCTGCATTCAGTCCCGAAACGTCGACTTAACTACTCCTCGGACGCTGCCTGTCCTGCTGTGCTTTTCCAGCACCACTCTGATCTAGATGTGAAATTGATGTTGAGACTACAACCACATTAATCACAATCTTCGTGTCTGGTGGAGAACGCTCAGAGTGTTTAATGACCCACTTCTTCTCCTCAGTCCCATTTCCCTTTGTTCCATTCAGCCCCTGAAATCTGCTCGACAGGAGCAGTTAGAGGGCATTTATTCAAATTACCTGGTGCACAGAAACAGAGTCGACCATTCAGCGCCCGAAGACTGTCACATGTAGTTTGGTTTATGGTTGGAGATTATTCACGGGGAAAGAAAGCATAGGTGCAGGTACGAAAGAGCCCACTCCAGTCTCTTTGTTGGAGTTTGTGAAGATAGCTCCCATACCTCACGAAGAGATGGCTCATAGAATCCTATGGTCTTCCTGACTACAACAACGAATAACAGACCTACCAGGCAAATAACCTCCAAATTACAGAATAAGAGATCATAGGAAACACGAGTTGGTCATTCAGCCCCTCAAGCCTGTCTTTCCGTTCAAGGAGATCATGGCTGATCTGTTGTCGGCCTCAACTCGTCTTTACTGCCCTCAATGCACTGATGCACCAAGTGGCCATTGTGCTCGCCTTCTAAACATCTCAGTGATCCGTCTCCCCAGCTCTCTGGAGTAGAGAAGTCCCGGCAATCTCTCCTCTCTGTGAGAAGGAAACACTCTCCATACATGCACCGTAATCTATTGACATCAGCCAAAGGTATGAACCCGCTGTGAGAGCGAATGGAACTGATATCACGGCAGTATTTGACTGAGCAAGGCGCCAAGGAGCCTGAACAAAATTAAATTTAACGGGAATCAGTTATAACAACCCTCTGTTTCGGTCAATTACAACACAATGTGTCTTTATATCTCAGTCTGATAAGTTTATAGATATCTCTATGGGCATTCCACAGGGTAGCTTCCTCATCACAAACAACTTCAGCTGCTTCATCACTGCCTTTCCCTCCGTCATATGCTCAGTTGTTCGGGTGTTCAGTTAGATCACACAATGTTCAGAACAATTTCACAGTTCCGCAGGTACTAAAGGAAAAATGTGGACAACATGCAAACTTGTGGTCTTAATGTCGAGGAGAAAGTGAGGACTGCAGATGCTGGAGATCAGAGCTGAAAATGTGTTGCTGGAAAAGCGCAGCAGGTCAGGCAGCATCCAAGGAACAGGAGAATCGACGTTTCTGGCATAAGCCCTTCTTCAGTAATGAGGAAAGTGTGTCCAGCAGGCTAAGATAAAAGGTAGGGAGGAGGGACTTGCGGGAGGGGCGTTGGAATTGCGATAGGTGGAGGGAGGTCAAGGTGAGGGTGATAGGTCGGAGTCGGGTGGGGGCGGAGAGGTCAGGAAGAAGATTGCAGGTTAGGAAGGCAGTGCTGAGTTCGAGGGATTTGATTGAGACAAGGTGGGGGGAGGGGTGGTCGTGGTAAGATTAATGTAATAGTAATGCTAGACCCTGCGCATTTTCACAGTAACAAAGAGGCGACCATTCAGCATCTCAAGCTAGTTTCACAGGAATCTGAGAATGGTGTTAAGCCCGTCTGATAAAGCTTTTAATCAGAGGCACAGCCCATTCACTCTCTCCTGTCTATTACACAAGAAGAGATTTTAAAAAAAAAACCTCTGTCTATTACACAAGAAGAGATTTTAAAAAAAAAACCTCAAGTGTTCGAACCCAAAGTAGACAGGCAGGAAGCTGGAAGAACACAACAAGACAGACAGCATCAACACGTGGAGAAGTCAACGTCTTTGGTGTAACCGTACTTCAGGACTGGTGTCGGGATAAAGGGAGCTGCAGATAAAGAGGCAGGGTAAGGATGGGGAGGCAGGTTGGAGGGATGGGGATAGGTGAACGCAGGTAGAGGTTGTTTGTTGGTCTATGGGAGGAATGAATCCGGTTTGCAGTTGGAAGAAGGGTTTATCACTGGAATGGAAGGGAGACGAGGGCCTGGGGACAGAGATTGGGGATTTAAAGGGGAGGTTATTTGAAGTTGCAAGATGCAATATTGAGTCCTACGGCCTGCAGGCTGCCTTGGCGACAGATTGGTGTTGTTCCTCCAAATTGTTTTTCGTTCGCTGTGACAATGGAAAACGTCAAGGATGGTCATGTTGGATAGGGATTGGGAGGGAGTATTGAAATAGGCGGTCACTGGATGGTCATGCCATCCCTTACGAGTAACGATGCTCAGTAAAACATTTCCTTAGTTTACGTTTGGTTTCACTGATTCAGAGAAGACCACATGTGGATCACCAGATGCTGTAAATCAAGCAGGATCCCACTAACTGGCACATCTTCCACATGGACCTTTCCCTTTGGTAATTGTCGGTTCTTGCCACTTGCCACATAAAACTCCTGACACTCCAGGTAACTTCCCCTGCAATTGGTTAGATACATGGCCTGTTCGCACAACACTTCTTTCACCTCAATCCAGGGCCCCCAAACAGACCATCCAGGTCTAATAGAGGTTCACCTGCCTCTCTTCTATCTTGTTTCACTGCATCCAGTGCTCCCAATGTGGTCTTCTGTCCATCACGGAGAACAATCATAAACTAAGAACACATGTCGCCGAACATTACAAATGGGCCCGCAGGGGCAGAATTGACCTTCGAGTCACCACCAATTTCAAAACCCTAACCACTGTCTCTGACGTGACCATCCCTGGCTTACTGTATTAACACAGTACGTCAGACCACAAATGGAGATTAAATCATGCCTCACAAAACGTATTGCGTCCTTTGAGAGGGTGAACAAACAGGTGGTTGATGGGTAAGCGGTTGATGTTTTGTATATGGATTTCAGTAAGATTTTTCTTAAAGTTCCCCAAGATTGAGCAATGCAAAACATGCAGAGGCATGGGATTGATGAAGATTTAGCGGTGTAGGTCAGACGTTGTCTGGCTGAAAGAAGACAGAGCTGAAAATGTGTTGCTGGAAAAGCGCAGCAGGTCAGGCAGCATCCAAGGAACAGGAGAATCGACGTTTCGGGCATAAGCCCTTATTCAGGGAGCACTGGATGCAATGAAACAAGATAGGAGAGAGGCAGGTGAACCTCTGCTAGACCAGGATGGTCTGTTTGGGGGCCCTGGATTGAGGTGAAAGAAGTATTGTGCGAGCAGGCCTATTGCAGGCGAAGTTACCTGGAGTGTCAGGAGTTTTGTGTGACAAGTGGCAAAAACAGACAATTACCAAAGGCGAAGGCCCTGAAGAAGGGCTTATGCTCAAAACATCGATTCTCCTGTTCCTTGAATGCTGCCTGACCTGCTGCGCTTTTCCAGCAACACATTTTCAGCTGTGATCCCCAGCATCTGCAGCCCTCACTTTCTCTGAAAGAAGACAGAGGATGGTGATTGATGTCAAATGGTCATCCTCCAGTTCGGTTACTTGTGGTGTACCACAAGGACCAGTTTTGGGGCCACTGTTGTTTGTCATTTTTCCAAGTGACTTGAATGAGTGCGTAGAAAAATGGGTTAGTCAATTTACGGATGGCACGAAGGTCGATGGAGTGAAGGATAGTGCTGAAGGATGTTGCAGTAGCAGAGTCACAGAGATAAGCTGCAGAGCTGGGCTGACAGGTGGCAAAGGGAACTTAATGCGGAAAAGTGTGAGGTGATTCAGTTTGCAAGGAACAATAGGAATAAAGTGTGCTGTTTTAAATGTAAGATTCTTGGTAGCGGAGATGACCAGAAATATTTCACTGTCTGTGTACATCCATCCCTGAACGTTGTCACTCAGTTTTATGGCGTTGTTAAGAAGGCATACTTCCATTGATAGAGAAATTGAGTTTTGGAGCGACGAGGTCATGCTGCAGCTTTACAATACTCTGATGCATTCTCTCTTGGAGTGTTGTGTAATGTATTGGTCACAGCAATATCGGAAGAATGTGGAAGCTTTGGCAACGGTTCAGAGCAGATTTAGGACGATGTCGCCTGGTATAGAGGGAAAATCTTAACAGGCAAAACTCAGGAGATTGTGGCTGTTTTCTGTTAGAGAGATGAAGGTTGAGACGGGACTTAATTGAGGCATACAAGATTATCAGAGGGTTATATATTGTGGGCAGTGATTGTTTTTCCTCAGATGGCGATAGCTCGCACGCTGGACACAGCTTTAAATTGAGGGACAATAGATAAAGGACAGATGTCAGAGTTAGTTCCTTTGCTGAGAAAGTAGTATGGGAGTGGAAAGCCTGCTTGCGATAGTGGTGAACTGTGCAAAATGATCATTGGTTCGAAATACGAAAGAAAACGGAATAGTGTAGGTTAGAAGGACTTCACATTGGTCTCACAGACCGAAGTAACCTGGAGGACCGAAGGACGTGAACTATGCTGCAATGTTCCATGCTCTCAAAGCTTACATTCCACCTTGGTAGCCTACATCCCGGAGGACACAGTAATGAGTTTTCAAATTTGAAATACCCTTCCCACCATGCCACAACTCCCTTTCCAGTCTCGTGTCATGCCTTCCATTCCACCAAACGGCCCTGCCATCCAGGTACCAACCAGAATCATCCCTCCCATCAGCCAACCAGGTTGAACCCATGACCTATTCCTACCTCACCATTTTGCTGTTTTCACCGGTCGAACCATTCCCTTCCCTCTTCGTCTGCAGATGCTCCTACCCCTCCACAGAAGTCCAGAAGAACGGTTATACCTGAAATGTTGACTTCTCCACCTCCTGATACTGCCTGGCTTTCAGTGTTTTTCAAACGTCCTGTTGCCTCCAATTGCACAAGAAGTTAAGGAGTCCAGTAAGTCCATCACTCTAGTAAGGAGGAACCACGACCTCCTTGAACGTCTTCGCTGGGATAAGGAGGAGAACATTCAGCACCTTGAGACACTAACGCATTAACAGAAGAGGCCATTCAGCACCTCCATGGTAAAACACAATCGCAGAAGTATTGTGTTGATGCTCCAAGATGACAAACCAATGAAACAGAGACTGTCCAGGCAGACTTCTGCGCATTACTCTTCCTGGCTCTATTGCTAATGGTGGACACGTGTTATGTTAAGATAGTTTACTGACGATGAGGAGGGTCAATGTATGGATTATGCCCTGTTACAACGATGCATCTTCCATCTCCGAGAAAATAGACAAATGTTTTGTTTGGAAGTCAGAAGCAGGTGGGAATGGCTAAATCTTTCAGAGTGTGGCTGTTGACAGACTGTGAAAACCATGACGCTCAGTGCGGGGACGCACACCAACTGCACATTGAGATGGTGAGAGATCATTTAGAGCCCGAAGGTCTCACTCGCCCAACATTAGGCTCCACATAGCAACTATCATCGTGTTATGCAGTCCTTCCAAACGGAGACAGGTTGTTCAGGCCAAACTTCCCCTTGCTAACTAAAATGTGCGTCGACACTAACCCCACTTGCATTCACTTGGCCCACTTTCTAAACATTTTCTTTCTATATTTTTGACCAAATGTGAAAACGCGAATGGCAACAAAACATGTGTTATATTTCACACTATCAGTATTTTATTTTGGAATTAACGGCTGTTGGTCAATATCCCTCAGTATTAATGTAAACACCTTTTATTCTTTTAAAGCGATCCACACTGAAACCTCACTTCCTTCACATTCTCCTCATGTGACCATCACCAAAGAGATTAGTCTTGTGAAACGTCTTTACATTATCTCCCTGTGGCAAGGAGAACATTTCTTTTAGAGATCGGAACATCGACACGCAGTGCCACAAGTACTGTCTCAACAACACATTACTACTGCAGGAAGTCGTCTTCACACCTGTCCTTCAATAATTTTGCAATAAAGGTCAGCACACCATTTGCTATGCTGCTTTCTTGCTCATTACTCACTTGCAAGAATTCTGTTAGTGAGTCGTGATGGAGGACAACCAGCTCATTTTCAACCTTCTCGTAAATACAAATCTACGAATGGTCATTTTTTGCTGAATAATTTCTTTGCCTTGCAAACAGCTCTGCATCAAGCACAATCACACCAATAGCAACCACTGTTGAAATTGGAGATGGTTCGAACATTGGGGAGACCATGACCTCGTGGTATTATCTCAGACGATTAATCTTGTGACCCTGGTAATGACCGAGTGCATGGATTTGTATCCAACCACGGCAAATGGTGGAATTTGTATTAAATAAAATATCAGGAATGAAGAATCGTATGAAACTATTGTCAGTTGTCAGAAGAAAAACTTATCTGGCACTCTAACGTCCTTCAGGGAATGACATCTACCATCTTCAACTGGTTGAACTGACATGTGAGTCCGGAATTGTGGTTGACTTTCGATTACCCGTTGAAATGGCCAATTCAGCCACTCAGTTCTATCACTCCATTACAAAGCCTCAAAGAAATGAAACCGCATGAATCTAAGCACTTGCAACTTACAGCCCACGGACTGCAGTGTTTCAGGAAGGCAGCTCACCAACATTTTGTCAGGAACAATGGGTAAACAAGATTATGTGCTGACCTAGCATGTAACGAATAAATAAAATAAAAGGTGACACTCCGGGAAGAGATTCAAAGGGATATCCCTCACTTGAAACAAGGACATTGATGTATAACCTACATGAGCATGATATTCAGGTACATGTGAACAGGAGAAAAATAAAGAAGGTTAATCTCGCTTTTCATTTCCATTCTAACTGCTTGTCAACAATCCCGTCGTTTGCTTATTTTGTCTCTTTCCCTAGAGATTCAACTCTCCCATACTCCACTTCACAACAGATGCCCCTGTCACCAGCATCAATCACACTATTTCCCAACTGCATTCAGTTCTGATATATGGTCAGGGGTCTCACAGTGCCAATTGTTTTTCTGTCGACCCGAGACTGACAAATTTGCTTAGATTCTCTTGCACCATCTCGTGCTTTTTTGTTTCCGATATCTAGCATCATTCTTTGCTGAATTTAAAATGTAATGTTGTTAATATATGGCATGTTGGCATCACAGACGTTTCTTGACCTCACTAAATGCCACTTGCTGTGAGGTCATTCCGCTAGATATTTCAGAGCCAAGCATATTACTGTGGGTCTGACACCAGTCTTAAGCGAGGTTAGCCAATAATGCAAGATTTATTTACCAAATGATAGAAGTGAAATAGATTTATTAAAAATATAGACAAAATGCTGGCGGCGTATTATGTTATATTCATGCAATTCGATTTTATTTCCAAGTCCTGCCTTTTAATTTTACGTAATGACATCGTGTGTGGTAGGATGTGAAACAGAGTCTTTTGTGCACTAACCAGGACCTGTGAATTGCATCTCCAGTGACATTTATACTTTGATACAGTGTCCCTATCATCTGTGGGAGGATGTGAAAATGTGTATTTAGTGCAATAGTCTGTCGTTCACAATGACATCTCCAGCGACATTACTACTCTGACAGAGTACCCCGATTGGCTGTGGGAGGATACGAAACAGTGTCTTCAGTAATAACCTGCGCCTCTGACCTACGTCTCCAGCAACATTACACTTCTACAGGTTCGTTATCACCTGTGGGAGGATGTGATACAGTGTTTGTAGTGTATTGACCTGGCCTCTGCATTACTTCACTAGCGACAACATTATCTGACACAGTGTGCCAATTAATTGTGAGAAGACGTGAAATATTGCCTTTAAGGTAATAGCCTCGGCCTCTGAAGCACATCTCCAAAGACATTACTGTACTGACACAGTGTCGCAATCATCTCTGGGAGGATATGAAACGGTGTCTTTCATGTAATACCCTGTATCTCTGAATGAAATATCCAGTGAAATCACTAATTGGGCACAGTGTCCCAATCATCTGTGGGAGGATGTGAAACAATACATTTACTGCAATAACCTGTGCCTCTGAATTACATCTCCAGCGAAATCACGACTCTGATACAGTGTCCCTGAAATCTGTAGGAGAATATGAAACAGTATCTTTAGTAAAATATCATTTCCCTCTCAATTGCATCTCCAGCGACATTACGACTCCGACACAGTGCCCCTATGATCTATGGGCGGATGTGAAACATTGTCTTTCGTGTAATAACCTGTTCCGTTGAATTACGTCTCTAAAGACATTAAACTCTGACACAGTGTCTCTATCATCTGTGGAAGAAGTGAGACAGTTTCTTTCCTTTAATAGCCTGGGACTCTGAATTGCATCTCCAGCGACATTTCTACTTCAACTGTGGGACCTTGTGATCTATGGGAGGATGCAAAACAGTATCTTTAGTGTAGCGACATCTCCCTCTAAATTACATCTCTAGCGATGTTACTCCTCTGACACAGTAGCCTTATCACTGTGGGAGGATGGAAAGCAGTGTATTTACTGTAATAACCTGTCCATTTGAATTACTTCTCCAGCGACATTACGACTCGAACACAGTGTTCCTATAAACTATGGGACGATGCGAAACTGCACATTTAGTGTAAAAGTCTGCCCGTCTGAATTACACCTCCAGCTACATTACTACTCTGACACAGTGTCTGCATCTTCTGTGGGAGGTTATGAAACAGTGTTTTTGGTGTATTAACCGGCGCCTCCATATTACATTTCCAATTAAATTACTACTCTCTCACAGTGTGTCTATCATCTGCGGGTGGACGTGGAACAGTGCCTTTCGGATAATAATCTGGGCGTCTGAAATATATATCCAGCAACATTACTCTGACACAGTCTCCCGAGCACGAAATTACTTTGGAGAGAAGACCAAGTTTCTTATCGAAATCATGGCAACTGAAAGAGTGTTTCGAAGATCGCTGGAACTGTAAAGCCTGAAGTTTACCGAAGTACAGATAATGGTTTATTTTGCAAAAACACTGGCATCAAGATCCGGACTGGGGATGTTATGGAGCTGGTAATGGATCGGTTTGATGATGGAGACAGAAATCAATTCATGCAAAAGGAGGGTTTAGGAATGTGACCAGTCATGTTCTCAGATGTTTAAGAGGCGGGGTATGTGGGCCCATCGCAAATTTGTGGTTATGACTGTCGTTTGCAATTGAAATTGTTTTCGTCTCTTCAAAAGAAAGATAACGGACATAGCAATATAGTTCACCATAGGTTTTTGGGATGAATAAACGAATAGTGATGGAAAGACTTACCAGGAACACCAACAATAGCGAAAATAGGATAGTAGTCCAACTGAATAATCAGCAGTGCACCGAATGACCGATCTGATAATGTCGACCAAAGCCAGGAAGGATAGAAAATACCAATGGATAAACTCCTTTCAGTTATTGTGGCGTTCCAATTTACTGTTTTCAGATGTGTATCCATTGTAATAATAATCCAGACTACTGCTCTTAGATTTTAATCAATTGTAGTAACATTCCAAGCTACTGTTCTCTGATTTTGATCCATTGTTGTAGCATTGCAGACTATTCCCGGAGTCGGATTTCTCTTCTCCCTGCATCTGCATCTGCTGATCCCTGTTCGAGTCGGAGGGAATTCATCTATTGGTACAATGGGAGTAAACATTGCAAGAACCCACTTACAAATAGGAAAAGTAAAACCTCCAGTGACAAACTTAGAATCCATGGAGACTGACATCAATCACAGGAGAAACACTTCTGGTTAACTTCTTGCAACATGGTTTATTCAGTTATCAATCAGAACTGTACTGAAAGACAATTGCCTGAAACTCCTATCCCACCCCCCAAACAAAACAAAATCACTATGTCGCTACTGGGTTGAGCTCTTCTCCACTACAACAGGCACAAACCAAGAGATTTGCAGTGGGCATATTTGTTCCGACGAGATGCAGGAAGTGTGGATTTAGTGGAAAATTCCTCTCGTAGTTCTCATAAGCCAATTTTATATCTTAAACACACAATGCGCTGCCGCACTGTCTTTAAACAAATACACAAATACATTAATACATTTAATTGGTGTCAAGGCAGGAAGACTTACATTTTGTGACTTCAGTCCAAGCCAACTGTGGCATGTTGAAACAAAGCTGGTCCTGTGACAGGGATATGTTTTCCTTGGTCTTTTTTCAGAAAGAAACGAAACGACCCAAGTTTTCAAAATGTCTGAATGTTACATCGTGTCCTTTTGTTTATATCAACAGATAATGCCACAGGCAGAAGGCTGTCAACCCTGCACGAAATCTGTTGTAATCAAGGGGGCATGGACACGTC
This sequence comes from Chiloscyllium plagiosum, assembly GCF_004010195.1. Classification (NCBI taxonomy): domain Eukaryota; kingdom Metazoa; phylum Chordata; class Chondrichthyes; order Orectolobiformes; family Hemiscylliidae; genus Chiloscyllium; species Chiloscyllium plagiosum. Next base: position 47,534 of record NW_025214975.1, read on the forward strand.
TGCAGCTGGGCAGGTCAGTTCATGTCGAGAGTTTGTTGAAAAATTGTCACTGTTGAAAGTGGACACTCACGCCTCCTCATGCACTTCTGACTTTGTAACTTGCATTCTTTTTGTGCGATGTTTACTGTTTTTGCAAAGGGGTTTGTTTATTGGGATTTATGCAAGTATTTTCGAACAGCATAATTACGTTGTGATAGCCTGATTTGTTCTAAGAGGATAGGTCATTCGGGTATTCTCTTTATGGTTTCTTGTGTTTCATCTCGTAATTCTGTGATTTTATTTTTTCTGTGTGATTAAAACTCCGCAGTCTGACCAACTAATTCACTCCAGGAATATAGACTGCGCACTTTCTTTCAAAGAAAAGCAAAGTTACGCTAAGGGCTACCTGCTTAAAGATGTTTTCAGGCATCAGGCCTGATCCTTAATAGATTGTGAGTTCTATGCTGGATTTAGACACCGAGTACGGGGTGTTAGTGTCTTTTATTTCGAGTGTTCATTTGGTTGGGTAAATATATCTTCAGATAGCAATGAATATTTCAGTCACCAAGAACGTTCAGGAGTTGGAAGAAGTATCTTGGGGGTTTTACAAAAAGTCAAATAAGACTGAGCTTCTGGAATTAGGAGACAAGCTAGAGTTGAAGCTAATTCCAAATGTGAGGACATATGAGATTACTGCAGCAGTACCTCAGCTTTTAACTTTGCTGGAATTCCGGTCAGGATCTGTGGAGATGGTTCAAACGTAAATGCAAATGGAGCAGTTTGAGCCTGAAACAAAAATGAAACAGTTTGAATCCCGATTAAGATCAGAAGAGAAATGAGGTGAACGAATGGCTTTAACAGAGGAAAGAGTTAAACAAGAAAAGAATTTAGCAGAAGAAACAGAAAAAATGGGCATCATTTGAGACAAAAAGCGCTCAGTTATGTCTCGTGAGGTTAGTGCGTTGAGAAAGCTTTGAGAATTTGTGGCAGGAGTACTGGACAAACTCTCATCCCCAGGAATACACTTGGTCTTTGTGAATGATATAGCTGATTCACCAGTCGGAGTGCTGCCCTCTGTGGTTTAACAGCCAATGGAGACGCAGGCAACTGAAGCAAGGGACTCTCATCCTGGAATCTTTCCTGATTATGTGTGAACGAAGTCACAAAATCACCATTTGAAACAGAATACAGAGGCGTCCGGTAAGGAAGCTGAAGTCGCATCATCAGAGATATTGTTTGGTCAGATATTTGAGACAAAACAGGAGCAAATAGGTGATCATGTTTTCATTTTTAATTCAGCTAAATTAATTGAGTTACATGAGAAAGATGGAAATTTAAAGCAGTCGTATCAAAACGCGTATACAGAGATGGATTCTGAAAGTATCCCCGCGTTTTATTAAATTAAAAATAATGTTCTATTGAGGAAATATCCTCCCATTTTGCCTAATCCGCTCCTTCTCCATAGCGATGTAGAATGTGAGGCAGTTGTGGTCACTATCACCAAAATGCACTCCCACCACAAGATCTGATACCTGCCCCGGCTCGTTCCCGAGCACCAAGTCTCGAATGGCCTCTCCCCTCGTCGGCCTGTCAACAGCCTGAAACCCTCCTGAACACACCTTACAAAAACAGCTCCATTCAAATCTTCTGCTCGGAGGAGGTCCCAATCAATACTGGGAAAGTTAAAGTCACCCATTACAACAACCTTACTATGTCCACACTTTTCCAAAATCTGCCGACCTATGCTTTCTTCCATCTCCCTGCTGCTATTGGGGGGCCGGTAGTAAACCCCTAACGAGGTGACTGCTTCCTTGCTGTTCCTAATTTTTACCCATACTGACTCGGTCGGCAGATCATCCTCGACAAGGGAAGCTCCTGTAGCTGTGATACCCTCTCTGATTAGTAGCGCTACACCTCCTCCTCTTTTCGCCCCTCCCTATTGTTTTTAAATGCTCCAAACCCTGGAACATCCAGCAAACATTCCTGCCCCTGAGAAACCCATGTCTCTGTTATGGCCAGAACATCATAGCACCAGGTACTGATCCATACTCTATGTTCATCTCTTTTATTCCTGACACTCCTTGCATTAAGGCAAACACACTTTAACTGATCCCTTGGTTCCTTCACAGGAAAGTCCTTCCCATTAGCTGGTCTACATCTTGCTATGGCCTCATCTGCATCAACTCTCACCACCGGTATACAGCTCAGGTTCCCATCCCCCTGCCATACTAGTTTAAACCCTGTCGAACTACTCGAGTAAACCTTCCACCCAGGACATTGTTCCTCTTCCAGTTCAGATGCAACCTGTCCTTCTTGTACAGGTCCCACCTTCCCCCAGAAGGCATCCCAATTATCTGCATATCTGAAGCACTCCCTCCTACACTAGCTGTGCAGCCATGTGTTAAGCTGCGCCCGCTCCCGGTTCCTCGCCTCGCTATCTCGTGACACCGGTAGTTATGGTGGGACATTGTTCCTGCACAGTCTTCGAAATTTCCATAGTAATTTTCTTTTAACTCTTCAGTTCCCTGGTCTTCCCTGGGTACTCCACAAGAGAGGGCCTCATTCCCTCCTTGGATTCTGTTGGATTTCACCTAAGAGCAAACTGTATTCCTGTAATTGACACTCTGTCCATCACTCCTATTGTTACTTCTCTGCATTTGAGTTGGTACTCAATCGTTATCTGACACACGGGAACGCTAAATTACTGTCCATCTATTCCACAAATTCCCACTCTCTCGGGTAACAAGCCAGAAAGAGCGCAAATACGGGCATCTATTATTATTGGAGCCTGGTTAGCCCCTGTATTTCTGAAAATTAAGCCTTCTTTCCCTTCTGCTCCTTTCCGTCTGAGTAACGAAGGTGGTAAGTTCTTCATCGAGATCAGGACGTAACGGCAGACCGAACACCTGTCTAGGCTGTGCACTCCCCTGCATCTTCTCGGCTTTGTTTGCTCATTTCACTATTTCCACTGGTTTCGTTTCTTCTATCGCATCTTTCTGAACAGTGCCTATCTTTGACAAAAAGCACTTGAGTTTTATATCCCACTTTACCTCAATGGAAACATCTGAGGCCGTAAACTTCTCTTTCACCCCCTTATCGTTATTTTTGAACCTGTGGTAAGTAATCACCGATGCCACCTCTTCCTTGATTTTTAGTGTGGCATGCCCGCTTCTCCTAATTTCTATCCTTCGCAGGATTACATGTTTGCCTAAAGCTCAACATTGCCGTTTGCAATCATGTATGTTCATCTGCGATCTTGCTGTTCTTCCCACATCTGAACGTTCCACGTGAATTCTTATCATCTCCGAAAGTGAGATTTTGAACTCTTTCAGCAGAATCAACTCTCTTAGAACGTGAAAGGCATGATATATTTATAAGTCTGTACCCATCTATCAAAATTACTGCTTAGTTTTATCGAACTCAACATATGTCTGACCTGTTTCCTTCTTTATGTTTCTGTACCTCTGTCATTTCGCTTCTGGTACAATTCATAAGCTCTGGTAGAATCCAAAATAGCCAGTTTGACCTCAACATTATTTCTTAGCCCCTCATCTAACAGGGATGCAAATATCTCAATCGCTCTGCCTACTAGTTTCGTCTGAAGTATATTTACCCGGTCATCTGACCACTCTGTTGAAACTTTATTGCTGGAACAGCACAGCAGGTCAGGCAGCATCCAGGGAACAGGAGATTCGACGTTTCGGGCACAGGCCCTTCTTCAGGGCCTGTGCCCGAAACGTCGAATCTCCTGTTCCCTGGATGCTGCCTGACCTGCTGTGCTGTTCCAGCAATAAAGTTTCAACTTTGATCTCCAGCATCTGCAGACCTCACTTTCTCCATCTGACCACTCTATCGAAATTAGATTCCCTAAATTGTGGAGCAGGCCCTTCAGCGCAACTCGTCCACACCGACCTTCCGAAGAGTAACCCACCCAGATCCATTTCCCTCTGACTAATGCACCTAACATTATGGGCAATTTCGCGTTGTCGAATTCACCTAACATGCACATCTTTGGACTGTGGGAGGAAACCGGAGCACACGGAGGAAACCCACGCTGACACAGGGAGAGAGTGAAAACTCCACACAGACGGTCAGCCGGGACTGGAATCGAACATGGGGCACTGGTGCTCTGCGGCAGCAGTGCTAACCACTGAGCAACTGTACCGCCCCAAACTATTTTTTTCAAATGAAATACAGAAGGTATCGACATCTATCTCTTCAATATGTAATAACTAAGTCGCAACTATTGAAATTCGAATTCTCTCTCTTCCTCTCTCTTTCCACTGTCTCTCTCTATGTGTTCATCGACGAATCTTCTCTCTCTTACTTTTTTTTGCCTTCAAACTGTTACGACGGTGGTGAAATCTTGTGCTAATTGAAGCAAATATCCAAGAAAACTCATCTCACCTCGTAATCTGTTTAAGTATGAGTGAGAGACCACTCCACAAATTCCACCATTTAAGGGAAAAATATCAATGCATTCTTCAACTCTAAAAATTAACATTAGACAACAACTGTTTGAACTCTAAGCCTACTTTCTCATAATTTTGTTTATCTCCCTCCCACTCTGGAACAATATGAAAAACCAATATAAACCCCTATTAAAATTCCATCATCTAAATCTTCAAAACCGCCCAACAATGTCATCGGTCTGTTTATTTTCTTCAGCTTCAAATCTCCATGGTCAACTTTGGTGTTTGCTGCATAGATGTTTCCTTTGAAAAAGATACATTTGATAGAGAGTGTTGTCTTGGCACATACTCAGACGATGGCAGTTGGTCGCTCTATGGTAGTCCCAAAATGCCGACTTCTGTAGAGAGCAAACATTGGATTGTCTCGTTGCTTCGATGTTGTAAGAAGCAATAAATTCAAATTTGTTGTACCCTGGAGCATAATCTAAATTCGAGAGTGTAATGCTGGAAAATCACAGTAGGTCAGGCAGAATCTGAGGACCAGAATAATCAAAGTTTCGGCCGTAAGACCTTCATTAGGCTTGTGTGTTGGAGATGAGAGATAAATAATTGGAGGGGTTGGGTTTGGGAGTAGGTATCTGGGAAAGCAATAGTTAGAAGAAGGTGAGGGAGAGGGTGAAAGGTCAGAGGGGGAGAGTGATGGACGGGTCCGCAGGGCGGTGCGGAGTTGGAGACGTGGGACTGGGATAGTGTGTCGGGTGGGGAAATTAGGAAAATGTTGAAATCCACATTTATCTCGTGTGGTTGCAGGGTAACAAGGAGAAACTGAGGCGCTCTTCCTCCACGCGTCGGGTCGTAACGTTTAGGAAACAACACAAATACTAACGATAGGACAGCTTGATATCATTTTTGAGGAAAATATTAGAATCTTCACAACAGAATGTCATCGCTAGACACTTGGGGAGTCAGGCGAGATTCAGAGGGAAATCAACTTTGATAACCCTGCTGTAAGTTGGGTTAGTAAAAGCATCTACAAGTAAGTGCCAGTGGGAGTGGTGTATTTGAATTTTTAGAAGACTTTTGATCTGTCAGAAATTTACCTGTACCTCTACCAATGTCATTTACTGCTTCCGTCGC
>NW_025214975.1:56415-57023 GCF_004010195.1 Chiloscyllium plagiosum
GGTTCAGAAGTATTGTTTAAAATGAACGGAGTGTCATTGATCATGAACGTGTGTATGTCTGTGTCTGTATGTCTGCGTGTGTGTCTGCGTTGCACTGTGCTACTGTCTCTCTGAATATTGCTTTTAGTAATACGCCTCCTGACACCCCGAAGCCTGTTCACTATCTACCAGATAAATGTCAGGAGCGTGACGGAATATGACCCATTAACTCTATGGTTCTGTGATGATGGTGATCCTTTGACAAAGTGATGTTCACATTTACATCTTTTTCAGAGTTGTCATAAATGCAGACGTTTCACAGTGTCTATTCAGGATCGTCATGATTCTGGTGTTGTGTGATTTTTAACTTTGTACATCACACTGCAAATTTTTGCTATAAATTCTGTGTTACGATCGAGCCCTCCACAATCACCTGATGAAGGAGCACCGCTCCGAAAGCTAGTGTGCTTCCAATTAAACCTGTTGGACTATAACCTGATGTTGTGTTATTTCTAACTTTATTCAGGATAGGATTTCAAGGCCAATTTGATTATAGCTAACAGAAACTAACTCAGGCAAAAATGTTTTCTCGATTGCACAAAGATCTTGTATAAAGAAAGGGGAATGGC
>NW_025214976.1:0-5452 GCF_004010195.1 Chiloscyllium plagiosum
CTTCTTCAAAAAACTCAATCAAGGTTATCAGACATGATTTCCCACGCATAAAGCCATGTTGACTATTCTTAATCAGTCCTTGCCCTTCCGAATACATGTACATCCTGACCCTCAGGATTCCCACCAACAACTTGACCACCATCGATGTCAGGCTCATTGGTATATAGTTCCCTGGCTTGTCCTTATCACCCTTCTTATACAGCGGCACTATGTTAGCCAACCTCCAGTCTTCCAGCACCTCACCTGTGACTATCGATGATACAAATATCTTAGTAAGAGGCCTGGCAATCACCTCTCTAGCTTCCCACAGAGTTCTAGGGTACACCTGATCAGGAGAAAGTGAGGACTGCTGATGCTGGGGATCAGAGCTTAAAAATGTGTTGCCGGAAAAGCGCAGCAGGTCAAGCAGCAAAGGCGCAGGAGAATCGACGTTTCGGGCATAAGCCCGAAGAAGGGTTTATGCCCGAAACGTCAATTCTCCTGCTCCTTTGATGCTGCCTGACCTGCTGCGCTTTTCTAGCAACACATGTTTAAGCTCTACACCTGATCAGGTCCTGGGGATTTATCCATTTTTATGCCTTTCAAGACATCCAGCACTTCCTCCTCTGTAATATGGACATTTTCCAAGATGTCACCATTTACTTCCGTACATTCTACATCTTCCATGCCCTTTAGTATCTCCTCTATCTCCTGCGGTTCCACACAAAGGCCACCTTGCTGATCTTTGAAGAGCTCTATTCTCTCCCTCGTTATCCTTTTGTCCTTAATGTATTTGTAAAAATCCTTTGGATTCTCTTTAACTCTATTTGCCAAAGCTATGTCATGTACACTTTTTGCCCTCCTGATTTCTCTCTTAAGTATACTCCTACTGCCTTTAACGTCTTCTAAGGATTCACTCGATCTGTCCTGTCTAAACCTGACATACGCTTCCTTCTTTTTCTTAACTAAACCTTCAATTTCTTTCATCATCCAGCATTCCCTATACCTACCAAACTTTCCTTTCACCCTAACAGGAATATACTTCCTCTGGAGCCTCGTGATCTCATTTCTGAAGGCAGATTTGCTTCTTTCAATCTAAGACCCAGAAAATAGCACTGTCTTATTCTGCTCCAGGTTAAATGAATACTTATGGCTTATATTTTAAGTTTAATCAAGAGACATAGCTCAATAAAACATATAATCAAGAAAGAACCCACGCTACTCACTACTGCAGACTTATTTTAATGCCACGTTTGAAATCCACTTATCTGCTTCTGTGCTGTGACCTTTCCAAAACCGGTTCCTCCAAGATCAGTTGTGAATTTCACTGTTAATTTTCCCAGATTTACTCCAATGTCCAGCGATGCATGAATTCCACAGCAAAGGCAGTAACTGCTAACTCTGTCAGTTAGCAGTGTAGATTCTCTCTCTCTCTCTCTCCTGCACTGACTTCACCATGTGCTTTCTTTGTCTGTTCCTCTCCCTTTTAAAACTGCTGTCGCTTTGACTTTTTTTTCCTCCAAAGTTCCAAGATAATGCAACAGCATATGAAACCGTAATTGCTGCTTCGAGGAAATCGCCTCAAACACCTAAAATACATCAAAAAAATAAGAGCAGCTGTTACAAAAAGAATAGGTACCCAATGAACACAGTCCGCTGATTTCTCAGCAACAAACCCAAACAAGCAGTCACAACACGTCCGGAAACCCTAGCCACTCTCCCCTACATCAAAGACATCTCGGAAATGACTGCCAGACTACTCAGACCCCTTGGCATCATAGTGGCCCACAAACCCACCAACACATTAAAACAGCAGCTAACAAACTTGAAAGACCCTATACAGGCAACGAGCAAACCTAATGTAATTTACAAAATACCATGCAAGGATTGTACCAAACACTACATTGGACAAACAGGCAGAAAACTAGCCACCAGGAGACATGAACACCAACTAGCCACAAAAAGACATGACCCACTCTCACTGGTATCCTCACATACAGATGAGAAAGGACACCACTTCAACTGGGACAATACATCCATCCTCAGACAAGCCAAACAGAGACTCGCACGAGAATTCCTAGAAGCATGGCATTCCAACAAACACATCGAGTTAGACCCTATCTACCGCCCCCAAGAAAAGGAACAGGAAGTGACTTCACCACAGGAAATGACATCACAACAGGAAAAGACATCACCAACCCAAATATATAAATAGAAACCATGAATCTTTAAGCATTGCTTCGTTTGAGGCCCATTGAAGATGTTACCTAGTAGGGTAATGAAACGTCTGGAAATGAACCTTGCAGCTCAGTGAGTAAACCTACATCCACAACAATTCTTATCTCAAAACCTGAAAGTTGCACGTTCTTGTCTTCAGATTTTCTTTTCTCCTTGTTAGGAATTTCTGCATTACAACTTACTGATTGAAAAGGGACTTTTAAGAGAGAGATTTCTTCCAAACAGTCTCTTACATGCTGAGATGTGGCAGATCTCCTCTCAACTGTTCAATCCCCCCCCCCAGTCTTATACTCCAGAACATCACATTGACAATCTTAAAAGCCAATGACACAATGTACTCAGTTCAATCTTGATATGTTTCAAGTGTAGTTTAAACTAATCAGCCGAATTCAAATTTGTTTTTGTCTCCAAGCAATGAATTAATCAAGTGGTTAGACCCAGTGTTTCATTGTTACCATTTTTGAATACACAGGTGCCGGGTCCGGTAGTTCTGCTGCTTTTAACTTTCTTAAAAGTATATCCACATCTTCACAACAATGGGGATGCCAGTTTTGATTCATTAATATGTAAATCCCAGAACTTCTTTCAAGTAACATTTCTGAGATAACAAGATTTTGTAAAAATAATCCATGTGACATTTTATAAATTCCTACTTTGGAAATAGAACCAGTCTTGACTCAAGGTTGGAAGACAGACAGACTCTAACCTCACACCTTTAATGCATTGTCTGATCTGAGAGGTCACCTTTTTTAGTAAAACCCCAAGTTATCTTGGGAATGTCAATTGAAAGAAGTTCTGGGATTTACACACTAATGAATCAAAACCTGTATCCATATTCTAAAAGATTAAAGATTTAACAGAAATCTAGGTTTGTTCAATATATCTCATCAGTTAAATGACACTGATCTTTTGCTGTAAATTCTGTGTCCTATGATCCTGCCACATTAGCTACCTGATGAAGGAACAGCATTCCAAGAGCTTGCACTTCCAAATAAACCTGGTGTTGTGTGATGTTTTTTAAACTTAATCTGGGTCGTCAGAGTATTCAGTGAACAGTCTCTTTCAACACAGTTAGTCATTGCTGTTAGCGGCTCCTAACTCTTCCGACAGGCCACTCTCATCCTCACCTACTTCACACCCTCTAATTACTTCTCATGCTCTTCCCCATCCAACACCCAACATAATCCTTTACACCCGCCAATGCCTCACATAGATTTATGTCCTTCTTCCCAGTTGCCTCTTCACTTACCCTTTCAGCCCCTTCATTTCCCCCAATCCAGTATTCACATTACAATCATAACTCAAGTCTCATAAAGAATGGTACACATTACAATTACACTCAAGAACATTATAAAACATACCCAGGAGCTCATAAAACTGCAAAATTAACACCCAGAGGGTAAATCCCACAACAAGAACACTTGGAAGTCAACGTACTAGTCAGCGTGGAGACCATTTCAAAGTAAACAAAATGACTCCGATTCACCAGACATAAAAAAACCCATCAGATGTTGGAATCCAAAGTAGACAAGCAGGAGGCTGGAAGAACACAGCAAGCCAGGCAGCATCAGGAGGTGCAGAAGTCAATATTTCAGGTGTAACCCTTCTTCAGGACAGAGGGTGGGGGGGAGCTGCATGATGGACAGGTCAGGAGGGTAGTGTCGAGTTGGAGGCTTGGGACTGGGATAATGTGGGGGGAGGGGAAATGAGGAACCTGTTGAAATCCACATTTATCCCGTGTGGTTGCTGGGTCCCAAGGCGATATATGAGACGTTCTTCCTCCAGGCCTCATTCCTGGTGAAGGGCTTATGCCCAAAACGTCGCTTCTCCTGCTCCTCGGATGCTGCCTGACCAGCTGTGCTTTCCCAGCAACACACTCTCAACTCTGATCTCCAGCATCTGCAGACCTCACTTCCTCCTGGGGATAGGTGAAGACAGGTCGAGGGTACGACCTGGTTGGTCAACAGGAAGAATGAATCCGGCTGGTGGCAGGGAGGAGTGGAAGAGATGGGGGCGGACTGCGAAGGGAGTCAGGGGATGGGAAGGGACGTTATTTGAAATTGGAGAACTCAACGTTGAGAAAGTGATGCTGGAGATCAGAGTCGAAATTGTGTTGGTGCTGGAAAAGGCACAGCCAGTCAGGCAGCATCTGAGGAGCAGGAGAGTCGATGTTTTGAGCACAAGTCCTTCATCGGGAACTCACTGATGAGTCCTCTGGGCTGTTGGCTGTCCAGATGGAAGACTGAGGTGTTGTTCCTCCAATTTGCACTGTGGTTCATTTTGGCAATGGAGGAGGCCGAGGATGGTCATGTCAGAAAGGGAGATGTTAGGGGAATTGAAATGGGCGGTAACTGGGAGGTGCGGTTGGCCCCTGCGGGGCCGGCTGCTGTGTCCTTCCAGCTTCCTGTTTGTCCACTTTTGTCCCATTCACCAGTTTTACCGGTTTCTCCATCTGCTCAATCAATCGTTGGAAGAACTGCGGTGCACTTTACAAGCTCACGTGTCAGTCTAAATAAAACAACGATGTTTTAACCAGTCAGGATGTCCGTTCCAACCTTTCTCGCTGCTCGCCATCGTTATCGCTCCTGGCGTATGCCCTTCAATGTTAAGAGTGAAGGGACGACCTTCTATAACGAAGACGGTGAGAAACCTCTTCAGCCGGAGGGTGGTGAGTCTGTGGAATTCTTCGCTGCGGAGGGGCGGCGGAGGTCGGGCCATTGAGCGTTTTCAGGATGGAGATAGACACATTCTTTGATGGTCGGGGGTTAGGGGGGGAAGAATCAAGGGGGGTTTTACGGAGAGAAGGCTGGGGACGAGAAACCCACTGGCCGCGACCGAATGGGGGGAAGCAGACCCGATGGGCCGGACAGACTGAGCTCCGCTCCGATGGTACCACACAGGTATTTTCCAGAACTCGCTTCGCACAGCCACGTCCCGTTCCTCAGGGATGTCCGGAGGGTGGGGGGGGCAACGTGGATTCCCACTGATGGCTCATCCTTTCTCCTTCAGAGGGATGTGGGCAAACCTCCTCATTCCCTCTCTCTCTCTCTCTCACACAGACAGAGAGCTGTGATCAGGGAGCTCTGGGCGGGGGGGGGGTGCGGGGGGAGATTGGGAGTGGTGCTGCTGCTGCTGGGTTCTCATGACAGAGATGAACTGAAATGGCTGACTGCCCTCCGTCCAGGCCCTCATTGCTGTGGGGAGCTACTCCTTATTCCTGACCATCAGGGGGGAA
>NW_025214976.1:41587-57034 GCF_004010195.1 Chiloscyllium plagiosum
GTGCTGGGCGGTGTTGTGCTGCGCTGGGCTGTGCTGTGCTATGTTGTGCTGTGCTATGTTGTGCTGTGCTGTGTTGTGCTGTGTTGTGCTGTGCTGTGTTGTGCTGTGTTGTGCTGTGCTGTGTTGTGCTGTGTTGTGCTGTGCTGTGTTGTGCTGTGTTGTGCTGTGCTGTGTTGTGCTGTGTTGTGCTGTGCTGTGTTGTGCTGTGTTGTGCTGTGCTGTGTTGTGCTGTGTTGTGCTGTGCTGTGTTGTGCTGTGTTGTGCTGTGCTGTGTTGTGCTGTGTTGTGCTGTGCTGTGTTGTGCTGTGTTGTGCTGTGCTGTGTTGTGCTGTGTTGTGCTGTGCTGTGTTGTGCTGTGTTGTGCTGTGCTGTGTTGTGCTGTGTTGTGCTGTGCTGTGTTGTGCTGATCTACCTTTATTGTAAGACAAGGTTGGCGTCCAGGCTACCTTCTTAAAGCATTTTAAGGCAGTCTGGTCTGTTCCATAGCAAACTGGGGACTCTAGTCCGTTTTGAAATCGATAATTCCAAATTGGGTTCAGATTTATAATGCCTACAGTGTGAAAATGGGCCATTTGGCCCAACAAGTCCACACCAATCCACCGAAGAAGAAACCTCCCAGAGTCATTCCCCTACCTTACTATTCCATATTCACCCCTGACTAATCTACACATCCCTGAATTGTGCAGGCAATCTAACATGGCCAATTCACCTAATCTGCACATTTTTGGGCTGTGGGAGGAAAACGGAGAACCCAAAGGAAACCCACTCGGGCATGGGGAGAATGTCCACAAGGAGATTGTTGGGCTCAAAGGCGGCGTCTGGATAGTTGTTAGTGTCTTTTATTCTGGGTGTTGAATTCGGATGGCTTGAACAGTGTCTTGTTGCTAATGGTTCTTCTGTCTCTAAGCGTTCTCTGGGTGTGGGAGAAGTGAAGTTGGAGACTTTACAAAAGGTGAGCAAGGCAAAGCTGTTAGAATTGGCAGACAAGCTGGAGTTGGGTTTGTGTTTGTCTGTGAGAAGGAGAGATAATTACAGCAGTAGCTTGGCATTTAAATGTTGGTAGAAACATCATCACAGTCTTTGGAAATGGCTAGAATGCAATTGCAGATGAGGCAGCTTGAACATGAAAAAGAATTAAAACAGTTTTAAATATGATTATAAGTGGAATTGAAAGAAAAGCAGGAAGAAAAAAGACAGAAAAAGAAAGAAGAAAAGCAGGAAGAGAGATAGAGTTTCAACTTCAAACGTCAGCAATTAGAGGAAAGTCGACTTAGAAGGCCGATATGAGGGTAGACAGTAGGCTTAATATGGAGGATAGTGAGGATGATCAACTCTGTCGAACTAAAAGACCTGATGGGGATCTGTCTCAATATATCCAGGCATTGTCGACATTTGATGAGAAGGATGTGGAAATGTTCGTAATTTTATTTGAGAAAGTGGCTAAACGAATGCAGTGGCCAGTGACTATGTGGATTTAGTTGATCCAAATAAAGCTAATAGGTATCAAGAGTGAGTTATTTGCATCCCTATCGGAGGAGGTGTCTTGGAGGTTATGAGAATTTGAAGAAAGCCATCTGAAGTGCGCATGAGTTTGTGCAAGACACTTACAGACAGTGTTTCAGATATCTAAAATAGCGTACCTGGTTAAATGTACATTGAGTTTTTAAAAATCAAAGTAATTTTGAAAGGCGGATAAGGGCATTAAAAGCAGAGCAAACCGACGACACTCTAAAAGAGATTCTTAATTGGGAGAAGTTCAAAATTTCACTTCCTGCAGTCGTGAGAACGTGTGGAAGAGCAGAGAGTTAAAATGGCAAGACTAGAAGCTGAAATGGCTGATTTTCAGTTGGCCAAAAATCAAAGTTTGGCTTCTGTGAGGATTGAGAAGAGTGTGCGAGATCTTCTTAAAATATATACCTGTGAGAGTAAGGTTTACTGGCGTAGGCCAGGACTAGAAGGTAAAGGGTTACAGCATTAAGAGGTACAGAAGCATGTAACTCTTTTATGCTGAGACATAAGGAGATATGTCATTCAGAAGGACTATCAGAGGGATGAGAAGTGTTCCATTATGTAACATGTGGTTGGGGTTCCCACTGAAACCATCAACAATCATATTTCTCAATTGGGAAGGTGGCCTTGAGCTTGGTGTTGGCGTTGCAACATTTCAGCATTTACATTGCCAATAACATGTCTGAGCAAAATCTATATACCGATCATAACGTCTATAAGTTTTTGGACAAAGTTAGGGAGAACACTTCCAGTCTGTTCAGATAGAGGTTACTATTGTTGCCATTCAGTTTGGAAGTTATGCAGGTGAAAGGACGAGAAACTGTACTTGCTGCCAAGTTGTTGAGACTTGAATGAAGAAAGACAGAGGCATTCTGTGGCTGGAGTAAACTGACTGAAATAGAATGGGGTTGTGAATTTTTGTCGTGTTTAGTGTCAATGTTGCATATATGCATTGTAGTTTCCTAATAGAGTAAGGATAACGGGCTTAAAATGAAGCTACCGTTGTAATCCAGTTGCAGCCTCACTAATGTCTTGCATAGCTACAGCAACACTCCTACCTTTCTATTCTATCCTTTTACAAATAAAAACTGGAACTACGCTTGCCTTTCCCATTACTTGCTGTAGCTGCTTGCAGGTTTTCTGTGATATGCACGTGAACACACAGACCCCTCTGCACCTGAGCACTTTGAAGTTTCTCTCCATTTACAGAATAATTTGCCTTTCTATTTGGCTGACCAAATTGAATAATCTCATACTTGTTCACATTAATTTTCATTGCCAACTGTTAGCACATTCACCCAACCTATACATATTCACTTTTAAACCTCTTACATCTTCATTCCAAAGTAATTTCCCACCGATGTTAGTATCTTCTGAAAAATTGGCTATAGTATTTTCTATCCTGTCAACCGAGTAATAATATTGATGACAATCAGTTAATACATGAGTACTGAAATCTGTGGCACCCCATAAGTTACATTTGCCAAAGGAAAATGGCACATTTATTCCATCTGACTGCATTTTGTTGGTTCACCAATCCACCATCCAAGCTAATAAATTACTCCTAAACCCACTCACTGCTTACACTTTGCAGAAGCGACATATCCAATCCTTTCTGGAAGACCAGATATATTCCATCTCCAGGATTCCCACTATCGACCTTGTTTGTGACATCTTTAAATAACTGAAGTAAACAATTCAAACACGATTTAGCTTTCGTTTAAACCATGTTGACTCGGACAGATTGTGGTTTAACTTTGCAAATGTCCTGAACAATGCACTCTAACAATTTGCCTTAAATTAATATAGTTTATCGTAAAACTTTACTGCCCAATGTATACCATTATAACAAGTTCTTCCGTTTCGAAAACCTTTACGTTTTCTTTGAATTCCTGTTTAATGGGCACAAGGCTTTAAGATATCTGCACCAATTGCTGTGTAAGAGCCATGTGTGGCTGACTGGACTCATCATCCTGCTGGTGTACAAACTCGATGGGCTGACGTCTTTCTGGTATTCCCATGTTGCCGTCTCCAAGGCCAGAATGACCTCCTCCTGTTGATGTGTTAGAGGGTTGGAGATTTTGGAATCTTCCTGTTGCCACATAACAGCTCGAGGGGATGATGGGTCTTCTCATATTCCTTCATAACAGGCAGCAGAAACTGAGCGGTCTCCTCATGCATCCTTGAGATGGGACCGAGGGCATGATTGGTCTTCTGTTCCATTACAACAGACACGTATCTGAATTACCTCCGCCTTTCTCATAAAAAAAGTCTCAGACAGTTTGCATCCTTATCCAATTCACTTGCAACAGGGTCAGTGGGGCTGAATGGCCTCCTTTTATCCCGGCGTAACTATCATCAGTCACTGTGTGGCCTCTTTCAGTTCCTGTGTAACAGACTTGACAGGGCTGATTGGATTGATCCTGTTGCTGTGTAATAGGATACTTGTCTGTTATGGTCTACTCTGGGTCTAGTGTTATAGACTCGAGGGGCTTATTAGCCTCCTCCTGGAACTGCATATCAGGCCCCAGGGGCTGAATAGCCTCGCCTGTTCTGGTGTAACAGTATTGAATGGCTGAATATCCTTCTGTTATTCCTGTGTAACAGGCTGGAGAATGGCATGGATTCCTCTGTGTGCAATTGGCTTCTGTTACTGACTCCTTCTGGTCATCTTTGTTGAAATAAGATCATCTTTCATTCTTGCAAATGTGTATTGGATCAAACGGAACATCCTTTCCTTATAAACTAACAGTTTCATTACACAAATCAGTTGAGGTAACCATCTCAGAACCGCTTCCAATGTAACAATATCCTTTCCTCAGTGAAGAGATTAACTCCGTACACACTACTCAGGATGTGATCTCACTAAGATCCTGTAGAGCAGCAGCAACACTTACTAGCCTGCTGTAAGGTTCCCACCCGGGTTACAGCAGTCTCAGCTGTCGCGTGGAATACAAAAGCATTGTTGAAAGATCATTGTCTTTCTCTACTCCACCAGCATAACTGGAGATCTGGAGAAAATCTCAGAATAAAGCTTGAGAAGATCATAAATGATGTGGCGAGAGGATTTCTAACATTAGTCTCACTGAATCCTAAAAGGTGGACCTCAGAAACAGCAATGAGAAGCAAACATTGATGGGAGTAATATATTAAAGTGAAAGCTGCAATACACATGTTGGGAGTGTTATAAAGCAGGAAATGGAATATACATGTTTGTGGGTAGTGCAGTAATAATGTACTGTTTAAATTATATCTAAGCTGTGTTAACAGAACTGAATGCTAATGCTGGGAAAAATGGAGTTCATGAGCATGCGTGAGATGACTTGTATTAATATTATTTCGAGCACCGAGGTCGAGATCAGGTAATTTAGGAATTGGTGTTGGATGATCAGAAGAGCTAATTAAAATCTTTGATGTCAATGACCTTTTGGAAACAGTGATCGCAACTTTTTATTTGAGATTAGATCCCCTCAGTATGGAAACAGGTCCTTCGGGCCAAAACGTCCACATCAACCCTCCAAAGAGTAATCCACCCAGACCGGTTTCCCTCTCATTAATGCACCTACCGCTATTGGCAGTTCAATATTGCCAATTCACTTGATCTGCACATTTTTGGACTGTGGGAGGGAACCGGAGTACCCCGAGGAAACCCACCCAGACACAGGGAGAATCTGCAAACTCCACACAGACGGTCACCCGGGACTGGAATCAAATAGGGATCACTGTTGTTGTTAGCTGCAGTGCTCGACAATGAACCACAGTGCTGCCTCTATCGGTTTTCTGTTGTTTGTGTACACAACAGTTTTTGCTTTATTTGAATTAATCATTATGAATCTGAGTCAAGCAAGCCATGAAAGTGTGAGGGGAAAGTTGGGACTGCAGATGTTGGAGGTCAAAATCGAAGAATGTGCTGCTGGAAAATCACAGATGGTCAGGCAGCATATTAGTGGCATGATAATCGACGTTTCGGGTATTAGCACTTAATCAGGAATGACGTTTGTGGTCCAAGGCGGGTGAGAGATAAATAGGGGGGAGGAAGCCTGGAATGTGATAGGTAGGTGAAGGAGGGGTTGAAAGTGATAGGTAATGTACTGCATCCATTGAACCCAATGCGGTCTTCTCTACATTGGCGCGACAGGACGTCAACTAGTGGATCATTTCAGAGACCATCTCTGGTACAGCCACATTGGCCAACCTCACCAGCTTGTGGCTAAACAATTTAACTCTCCCCCTCCCACTCCACCAAGGACATGCACGTCCTGGGCCTCCTCCATCGCCAAACCCTAACCATCTGAGTAATGGAGGAAGAAAGCCTCCTCGTCCCCGATGGGTCCATTCAAACAAAGGGGATCAATGTGGATTTCACCAGTTTCCCCATTTCCCCAAATCCCACCTTATCCCATTCCAACCTTCAAACTCGGCACCGCCATCCAGAAAGTTCCTATGTGTCCATCTTCCTTCCCAACTATCCACTCCACTCTCCTCTCCGACCTATCACTTTCACCCCCCGCCCATCTACCTATTAGATCAAATGAAGTAACTTAGAAAAATGCCAAGTATTTTAGTAAGCCAGTGGATTCAGAGAAATGTCGGACCCAGCAAAGGAGCACCAAGAAACTGAGAAAAAAATCAGGAAGAGAAAAGGCATGCAAACAAAATAACAACATAAAAACTGCTGTAAAGGTTCTAACATTGTGTGAAACAAAAATAAAAACAAGATCAAACGTGGAACAGTGAGTGTGCGGACAGGGCAATTTATTGTAAAGATCAGAGACATTACATGGAAAAGAAACAGATACTTTTTGTCTGTCTTCAAGGAAGAATATCCAGAAATTCTTCCAGAAATACCAAGTGACCATAGGACTTGTGTAAGCAAAGTCTAAGATCATTCACATCAGTTATGAAGTCGCATTGAAAAGACAGCAGGATTGAGTGTTGATAAATCTGACAGAACAGAATTGCTTCCTACAAAAATTTCCGTGGAAGCAGCAATAATCATATTGATTGCAATCACGGATTTTCACGTTATTTTCCGACACATTCCCGAAATATTAGGGATAAGGGACGGATATAAATATTATCCGCCAGCTGAAGAAAGAAACGAAAAATGGACAGTGGCGATCGACAGACCAGGTAACTTGTCATAGGCAGTCGGGTGTCTGTTGGAGTCAATTACAAAGTACATGGTACTAGATATGTAGAAGGTAATGGCAAAACTGGGGATTTTGATAATGCATCGATGAAAGGAAATCCAGAAGTGGCAAACAATTTTTTTGAATAGTTTGAAGATGATTCTCGTAGACATCAGCAATGAGGAATCAATGGATAATGTATAGTTCGATATTCAGGAGCATTGTTTTAAGAACTCACATACTAACATCATAAGAAAAGTTAAAGCGAAAGGTATTGGGCAGAACATATGCAAATGGGTAAGAAAAAGATAGGTTTACATTAATGTGAATGTAACTGGAATATATAAGATGTCGTGCAACCGTTGCATAGCGTGTTGCTGAGACAAAACTGGGAGTATTGTGTACTGCTGTGGAGTCTCCATCTAATAAAGAATAAATTGAGTACAAAGGAACTGCAAAAGGCATTCTCCAGATTAATTCCTAAAATGGCAAGATTGTTTGATTGGGAAACTCAGCTTGTGATCTCGAATTTAAAATAATGAGAGGTGATCGTAGTGAATCTTAGAAACTTAGAAACATAGAGGGGACTGAATAACAGAGAGACATGGAGAACTGCAAGCAGGCCCGATTAGGGAGAATTCCGTGGTATTCTACACGGACAACACGTAAAACAGAATAATCAGTGAACTGTTAGTGTCCATCAGAAATCAAGGGGGCATTCTATGTGTGAAGCTGGGGAGCATTGAGAGATTGTGACATGAGAGCTTCACATCTGTTTTACTTGGGAGAAGGAAAAGGCAGCTACAGAATTCGAGAAGATGGATGGGGAAGCTATTGAACAGATTTATGCAAAATGCGAGCAGGATTTTGAGGCTTTGGCTGGTAGAAAATTGGACTGATGGCCAGGTCTGAATGAGTTGTATCACAGGCTGCTATTGGAATCAAGGGAGGAAAGACCCTGAATGAAAAATTGATTTTGAATCTGACCATAGGGGAGGTGTCAGAGGACTGGAGAGCAACCAATGCGATTCCACTTCACAGTAAGGATGGTAGAGATAGACCAGGGAACTATATACAAGCAAGTATGAGATCGCTGTTAGGGAAACTACTGGAGAAAATAGGGAAGGAGAAAATTGAACTCCAATCAGAGTGGCAAAGTTTGATCAGGGATAATCATCATGACTTCAGCAGAGGTAAGTCACATCTAATGAATTTGAAATAGTTTGAGGAGGTCTCTTAAGTAGTTTTGCAACAAGGACATTGACAAAGCTCCACATGGGAAAGTGAAGAATAAAGTAAAATTTCATGGAATCAAGGATAGTTTGAAAATTTTCAACGAAAACTTTCTTAGTGGCAGAGACAGAGGTGGTGGAGAAGGCTGTTTGTGTGACTGGAGACCAGCGTCCGCGGTGTACCACAGGGACCAGTGCTGCATCCCGGTTATTTGTGGTATTCATATATGGTGCAGATGTGAATGGGTGGTCGGTAGTGTTGGGTGGATGGGGTGGAGGTTGTGACAAGTAAATTTGTGTTTGCCCGCTTGCTTGGCAGTGAGGAGGAAAGATACAGATGGATTGGATCAATGGCAGATGGAATATAAACCTGATAAATTTGAGGCGATGCAGTTTGGAAGAAGGAAGCAGACAGGGGAGGACTCAATGAATGGTAGCATACAAGGAAGCTCAGATGGTGCTTCTCCACCCATCTCAGAATGTGACTGGACAGGGTAATAAGTTAGGAGGAGAAAGTGAGGACTGCAGATACTGGAGATCAGAGCTGAAAATGTGTTGCTGGAAAAGCGCAGCAGGTCAGGCAGCATCCAAAGAACAGGAGAATCGACGATTCGGGCATAAGCTCTTCTTCAGGGTAATAGGTTAGTTAAGAAGTGGACCTTGGGTGCAGCATTTATTAATCGGGGCGTACATTATAAGAGCTATCAAGTGCTTCGGTTAGGCCAAGATGGAATACTGTGTGTAGTTCTGGGAGTATGTGATGGTACTGGAAGTTGTGCAGAGGAGATTCGCCAGGAGGTTCCCTGGGATGGAGCATATCAGCTGTGGAAAGAGGCTGGATAAGTTCGTTTCTTTAGCTTGGAGCAGAAAAGACTGAAGCGGGATGTGATTCAGAATGATAAGATTATAAGGGGCATGGACAGGGTGGATAGACAACAGCTGTTCCTTTTAGTCAGAGGGTCAAGAACAAGGAGCACACTTTTAAAGTGAAGGGTTTGATGTTTAGTGAGAATTTAAAGATTGTTTCTTTTTCACCTAGAGGGTGTTGGGGTCAGGAATTTACTTCCTGAGAAGAGAGTTATCACGTGTATCCGCAGAACCATTAAAAAGTGCTTGAACGCGCACTTGGAAGTGTCATTACAGTCCTGGCGATCGGCCTGTTGTAGGAAAGTGGGACTACTGTAGATTATGCTGTATTTCTGACAGTACAGAATATATACTCCTGTGAGCGTATGGCTGTACAAGGTCAATCATTGAGCAGCCTAGGACAGGAATTGAAGGGTTTCTGAAGAGTATATTCACAAGGGTTATAAGAGTGAACTTTAATAGCTTGTCAAATTATGTCAATGGGAGAAATATCAGAAAACAAGTGCAGCTTCCTTACAATCTGAAATCAGAGAATAGAGAATGGGGAACAGGGAAATGGCAGAACTATGAAACAGCTTCTTCAGTGCTGTCTTCACAGAACTTTCTAATAATAGTAGGAAAACCAAGTCTGGTATAGAAAACGATATAGTACATGAAACATAGAACATAGTAAGTAAATGGATTAGGAGAAATAATTGGGGCTGAAGTTATGATCAAAGAAAACACTAATATAGATTTATGAATTGGATTTTTTTTTGAGAAACAGACTGAGAGACAAATGGAAGAGAAGCAATGGGTGCAAAACATTTGGATTTTCAGAAATAAAAATTGGTAAAGCTCCAAGCCTAGTTTGCAAAATTAAATCTTAGTGGATTGGGCAAATATATGGACATGTTTCTAGAATGGAACAGCTGGCAGGAAACAGTGAATAGAAATAAACAGATTCGTCAAGCAACAACCTGACAATGTCTGGAACGTATGATTTTGTGAGTATGACTATGTCCCAGACACCCCATCACCTTCCCCGGATATCAGCAGGACAGACACAGCAAAAGTGGCGACGCAGTGGGATACTGTTGAAAGGAAATTGCTCTGGTAGTCCTCAACAGTGATTCCGTATCCCACAAAGTTTCATGGTGTTAGTTTACACATGGGAAAGGAAACCTCCTGCTGATTACCAGGTACCAGCTTCTCTCAACTGATGAGTCAGTCCTCCTCCATGCTGACCAATACTTGGAGGAAGCACTGAGAGTGGCAAGGGCGCAAAATGTACTCTGGGTGGGGGTTTTCAACACGGCATCAGCATTACTTATCAAGTTGGTCGGGTCCTAAAGGATATAACTGCGAGACTGGATTTGTGGCAGTTGGTGAAGGAACTAACAAGAGGAAAATACATACTTGACCACATCCTTACTAATCTGCAAGTTGCAGAAGAATCTGCCCATGACAGTATCGGTAAGAGTGACCACCTCAGAGTCATTGCAGAGACAAAGTCACACCTCCACATTGAGAATAGCCTCCATACGTTTTAGTGGCACTATCACCGTGTTAAATAAGACAGACTTAAACAGATCTAGCAGCACAAGTCTGGGTTTCCATAAGGTGCTATGGGTCAGCAATAGCAGCAGAATTGTACTCCTGCACAACCTCATGGCCTGGCGTACCCCCTCACAACAATTACCATCAAGCCAGAGAATCAACCTTGGATCAATAGAGAGTGCAGCAAGGCAGGAGCAGCACCAGACATACCTGAAAATGAGGTGTCAGCCAGGTGAAGCCACCAACCAGGATTACTCACGTGCCAATTAGCATAAGCAGTAAGTTATAGACAGAGCTAAGTGATCCCACAAGCGACGATTCAGATCTAAGCTCTGCAGTCCTTAACTGCGAGACTGGATCCGTGGCAGTTGGTGAAGGAACTAACAAGAGGAAAATACATACTTGACCACATCCTTACTAATCTGCAAGTTGCAGAAGAATCTGCCCATGACAGTATCGGTAAGAGTGACCACCTCAGAGTCATTGCAGAGACAAAGTCACACCTCCACATTGAGAATAGCCTCCATACGTTTTAGTGGCACTATCACCGTGTTAAATAAGACAGACTTAAACAGATCTAGCAGCACAAGTCTGGGTTTCCATAAGGTGCTATGGGTCAGCAATAGCAGCAGAATTGTACTCCTGCACAACCTCATGGCCTGGCGTACCCCCTCACAACAAACAATTACCATCAAACCAGAGAATCAACCTTGGATCAATAGAGAGTGCAGCAAGGCAGCAGCAGCACCAGACATACCTGAAAATGAGGTGTCAGCCAGGTGAAGCCACCAACCAGGATTACTCACGTGCCAATTAGCATAAGCAGTAAGTAACAGACAGAGCTAAGTGATCCCACAAGCGACGATTCAGATCTAAGCTCTGCAGTCCTTCCACTTCTAGGTGAGAATAGTTATGGACAATTAAAGAAGTCTTTGGAGGAGGAGATTCTACAAGTATCCCCATCCTTCATGATGGAAGAGCCCAGCACTTCAGTGCAAAAGATAAGGTTGATGCATTCGCAACAATCTTCAGTCAGAAATGATGAATGCACAATGCATCTCGGCCTACTTCAGTGGTCTTCAGCAATTCAGTTACCAGTCATCAGCCAAATTTGATTCACTCCACGCGATATCCAGAAACGGTTTGAGACACTGGATACTCCAAAGGGGACACATGCTGACAACATTCTGGAAATAGTACTGAAAACTTGTCCCTGCCCTCACCAAGCTGTTCCAATACCGTTACAACAACGACATTTCCCCGATTAAGTGGAAAATTACCCAATTATCTCCTAAACATAAAACGCAGGACAAATCCAATTCGGCCAATTACCACCCCATCAGTCTACACTCGATCACCAGTAAAGTGATGGAAGGAGTCAGTGCGTTCAAGCAGCAACTGCTCGGCAATAACCTGGTCAATGACGCCCAGTTTGGGCTCCACCAGGGTCACTCAGCTCCTGACCTCATTAACTTGGCACAAACATGGACAAAAGAGCTGAATTCCAGAGGTGGAATGAGAGTAACAGCACTTCAAAACAAGACTGTCTTTGACCATGTGTGGCATCAAGGTGTGTTATTAAAACTGGAATCAGTGGGTACCATGGAAAAACTACCCGCTGGTTAGAATCATACCTGACACGTAGGAAGATGGTTATGGTTGATAAATGTGAGTCAACCCAGCTCCAGGACAAGTCTGTAGGAGTCCCTCTGGCAGTGGCCTCTGCCCAAACATCTTCAGGGCTGCTTCATCAATAGCCTTCCCTCTATTATAAGGTCAGAAGTGGGGACGTTCGCCAATGTTCAGCAACATTTGTGTCTCCTCAGATACTGAAGCAGCCCATGTCCAAATGTGACAAGACCTGGACCGTACTGAAAATGTGTTGCTGGAAAAGCGCAGCTGGTCAGGCAGCATCCAAGGAGCAGGAGAATCGACGTTTCGGGCATGAGCCCTTCTTCAGGAATCAGCAGGAGAATCGACGTTTCGGGCATGAGCCCTTCTTCAGTAGGGCTCCTCGAAGATCTGGACAGTATCCAGGTTGACAAGTGGCAAGTAATCTTCACGCCATACAAATGCCAGACCGTGACCATCACCACTAAAATACAATCTAACCACTGCACCTTGGCATTCAATGGTGTTACTATCACTGAATCCACAGTGGACTGCAACGGTTCAACAAGACAGATCACCGCCACCCTCTCAGTGGCAATAAGGGACAGGCAATAAATACTGGCCCAGCCAGTCACACCCAGATTCACGACATAAATGAATTGAAAAACAACATTTTTTTTTCACAGAGCAAGGTTTCTGAGGTATCACAGGGATCGGTGCTCAGGCCTCAGCTGTTCACAATATCTTTTAAACATTTGTTTCCGGGAATCTAATACAATATATCCCAACCTGCTGACAGAACTAAAGTATGTTGGATTGTGAGTGGGTGAGGTGGTTGTCAAAAAGCTTCAAGGTGACTAAGACAAGTGGAGTGAATGGGCAAATACGTGGCAGATAGAGAGCAAGGTGGGTAGAGATGACGGTGTGCTCTTTGGTGGGAACAAGAGATTTGCAGCCTATCGTTTGGAAAGGAATTGTTTGAAACTTGTTGATCTATAAAGGGACGTATGCTCCTTTTTGCTGTTTCCTTCTGCGCAGCCCTCAAGTCCCTGCAGCGCAGTGAGATCTGAACCCAGACGTCAGTACTGGGAATGGCATTGGCAAGCTGACCAGCGTATATAGAACATAGAAAAATACAGCGCAGTACAGGCCCTTTGGCCCTCGATGTTGCGCTGATCCAAGCCCACCTAACCTACACTAGCCCACTATCTTCCATATGGTAAAAACAATGACTACAGATGCTGGAAACCAGATTCTGGATTAGTGGTGCTGGAAGAGCACAGCAGTTCAGGCAGCATCCGAGGACAGGCAAAATCCGAGGACAGGCAAAATCGACGTTTTGGGCAAAAGCCCTTCATCAGGAATAAAGGCAGAGAGCCTGACGCACCACTAATCCAGATTCCACTATCCTCCATATGCCTATCCAATGCCCGTTTAAATGACCATAAAGAGGGAGAGTCCACCACTGCTACTGGCAGGGCATTCCATGAACTTACGACTCGCTGGGTAAAAAATCTACCCCTAACATCTGTCCTATACCTACCACCCCTTAATTTAACCACCGCCCATGTAAGGTGACTTTCCAGAGAAATATGACCAACTCCCAGTGGGCACCTGATGGACATTCCTATATGAGCATTTCATTGTCCTCAAAGAGTCTCCTGCCCCACCAATGGTCCCATCCCAGCCCCTAAGCCACTGCCATCCCCCAACCAGCTTCAGTCAACACTCCTACCAGTGCAAGATGGAGAAAGTGAGGACTGTAGATGGTGGAGGTCAGAATCAAAGAGTGTGATACTGGAAAAGCACAGCTGGTCAGGTAGTGTCTGCCTCGACTCTCCTGCTGCTCGGATGTTGCCTAGCTGGCTGTGCTTTTCCAGCACCACACTCTTCAACTCTGCCAGTGCAAGATCTCTGTTCCTCAGTTGCTGGGGTCTCTGAACCTGATCTTGGTTTCCTCCAACTATGGTTGCTCTTCACAGTTGCTAGGCAATTGAAGAGTCCTCATCCTCCGCCTGCAGCATCATGAATGCCCAGTTCATTTGCCATCACTGGCAAAAGGGCAGACTCAGGTCCCACTCCCATGTAAATGGTTGCGTTCTGTTTTTAGCTCCAGAGGTGGAACATCTGCTCTTGTAGTGAGAAATAAAAGAATCAGTCTTTGGTTTTGGGTACCAATGTCAGTCATTTTAAAAAAAAAGAACCTGATCATTATTAATCATCCGAGAAACAAGAAATTACTGTGTTGTCTTGAAGATGACTGATACAAATAATCACAGTTTAATGAGAGGACTTGGTACTACTCACATTTAATGCATCTAATCTTTGCCCATGTGAAATCCTCACATATTGCCACAAATTAGATACTTCTGTTTAAAAGTGAGTATTATTGCAAGAGACTAAGCACAATTGCTTACCATCTGGAAAATCATTTTGAATTATCTCTGTGTGATCCATTGCAAACCTTTATCTATAAGGTGTGAAGTAAAAGGTGTAAAATAAAACACTCCCAACTCATTTGCTAATGAGATTTAGTACAGCAGCACCAAACTGATAATTGATTTACACAAAGTAAGACAAGAAAATATTAAATCATTGTGAGCTAAGTTTTGGTCAAGAACAAGCATTAATAGGGGAAAGAGAATAAAAGTGAAGCAGATTCTAACAGTATCATAAGATATAGAGCTACAAATGATTATTTGGTTCATCCAGCTAAAGCAAATTAATAATTTTGTTCAATTTTTAAGAAGTTTATTCAATAGTGAAAAGCTGATTCTTCACTGTTGACAAAAATATTTTGGAGAATTAGAACCTGAAATTTATTAATAAATCTTTTCAGAGGAACTTTTTAATTAAAATACTAATTAAAAATTTAATTAAAATCTGCCTGGCCTTCAGGACAAAACCACACAACCCTGTCATGGCAGACGCTACAAGACGTATCAGAGTGTCAACAGGGATACCACCATTACACGTGGTGAAACCACCCACCATTTATGTGGTAGGTACTCATGTAACTTGGCTAACGTTGTCTATCTTATACGCTGCAGGCAAGGATGCCCTGAGGCATGATACATTGGCAAGACCAAACAGAGGCTGTAGCAATGGATGAATGCACACCAGGGGTGTTCTCTCCCAGTTGGGGAACACTTCGGCAGTCCGGGACAGTCGACCTTGGACCTTCGGGTGACCATCCTCCAAGGTGCCCTTCGAGACAGGCAACAACGCAAAGTGGCCGAGTAGAGGCTGCTAACTAAGTTTGGTACCCATGGGGATGGCCTCAACCGGGATCTTGGGTTTATGTCACACTACAGGTGACCCCATTGTATCATACACTCTCATACGCACTCACACAAGCGCATGCGCACACACACACAGACACACGCACACACACTCCTACAGAGCCACACATTCACGCAGTCCCTCTCTCATACACGAGCTCTCTCTCATACACTCACACCTACACACGCACCCTCCCTCTCATAGACTTATACCCCATTACACTCACACACATTCACACACTCTCTCCCAGACACTAACATGCCCCCACACACATA
>NW_025214977.1:0-8091 GCF_004010195.1 Chiloscyllium plagiosum
GTGTTGCGTGCTGGGCCCCTGTCTTGCAGCACGAGTTCCGGTTGAACACCAGTGTGACAGCTGGGCTGATCCGTTGCCTAGCGGTCAGTCCCACCGGCCGCTCAGTTGCAGTTGGGTTCTCCTCTGGATATATCTACCTGCTGGACACGCGCACTGGGCTCCTCCTGAAGGTGTGGCAGGCCCATGACAGTGACATCCTTCAACTCAAGGTACGTCCGTCCCTGAGGACATGGTGGGAACCATGTTAGGGTGGGCCAACTGCTGTTGGGGGGTCCTCAGAGGGGCTGATCAGTGCACCAGGGACTGAGTGACCAGTGTACAGGGCAGAAGAAGGCCATTAGAGCAGCAGGAGGCCATTCAGCCCTTCAAGCATGCTATGCCATTCAATAATATCATGGCTGATCCAAAATTCCTCGCGTCCATGTTCCAGCCCTTCCCCTGAAACCCTCGGTTCCCTGACTGATCAGGAATCTCTCTCTGTCTCAGCCTTAAACACACAGAGTGACTCTGCTCCCCACAGCGCTCTGTGGCAGGGAGTTCCAAAGACTGACATCCTCTGAGAGAAGACATTCCCCCCCATCTCTGTTTTACATTGTTGGCCTTTTTATTCTGAGTGTGTGCCTATGACTGTGGTCCTAGCCTCTCCCATGAGGGGAAGCAGCCTCTCAGCATTGACCCATGTCAGGCTTCTGTTTCAGTGAGATCACCTCCCATTCTCCTAAACCACAGCAGGTGGAGTCCCAGCGTTTGCTCTTAAGACAATCCCTCCAGACCATCCTTCTCTGAATTACTGCCAACCAAACGATTTCCTTCCTTCAATAAGGGACCAAAACTGCTCTCAGTATTCCAGATGTGGTCTCCCCACCACCTTGTACAGTTGCTGTAAGACTTCCCTACTCTTATACTCCAACCCTCGTGGAAACAGACCACCATTCCATTACCCTTCCTGATTACCTGCTTGTCCCTGTGTGCTGGGTTTCATACACAACTATCCCCAGGTGCCTTTGTGCCACAGTTTTCTGCAGTTTCTCTCTATTTAAATAATATTCTGTTCTTTTGTTCTCTTTCCCAAACTGAGCAACTTCACATTTTCCCAAATTATACTCCATTTTTTTTCCTCACAAAGTTTGATCACTCTAAGCTGTTTATATCCATCTCTCAACCTGCCTTTCCACATGTTTTTATGTTACCTGCAAATGTGGTTACCCTGGATTCACTTCCAACCTCCAGTTATGGTCCCAGCACTGATCCTTGTGGACCCCCTGGTCACGGGTCACCCAGAGCCCCAAACCCTATTGCTGTTTCCTGCCCATGAGCCAGTTCTCTCTCCATGCCGATACACCACCTACATCACCATGCACTGCTATCGTTTGACTTAATGTTTTGTGAGGCACCCTGATGAAAACCTTTTGCAAGTCCAAAAACAACTCAACGACTGATTGGCTCTGGCTGAGACTTCCTGAGAACACTGTAATAACTCAGTCAGGCACTATTTCCCTTTCATGAAGCCATGCTAATTCTGTTGATTCAATTATGATTTTCCAAATGTGCTGCGATTACTCCCTTAATTGATTCCAGCACTTTGCCAACAATAGATGTTAGGCTAATCTGCCAAAAGTTACCCTTGTTTTGCCTCCATCCTTTTTTGAACATGGGTATCACGTGAGCAGTTTTCCAGTCCTTGCCTAGAATCCCATGATTGTTGGGATGGGAGCCTGACTCAGTCCTTGGCTATCCCCTGATTTCCAATCCCCTCCCCACCCACAGACACAGACCCAGACCCAGAACCCCTTGATCTGGTGGTCACTGTGATACCTGATGCTGTAACTGAGCTTGACATGAAACGCCTTCCCCTCAGGGACTCGACCCAAGCGCTCCTCCCAATGTGTGATTGTGTAATCACCCTAGTTACCGATTCTCTAACCGGTGCTAATCCTGGTCCGATCGCCCTAGTTACCGATTCTCTAACCGGTGCTAATCCTGGTCCGATCGCACTAGTTACCGATTCTCTGACCAGTGGTAATCCTGGTCCGATCACCCTAGTTACCGAGTCTCTAACCGGTGATAATCCTGGCTCGATCGCCCTAGTTACTGATTGAAAATTGTTGCAGTTATGATTCAGTGCCTCTCTGGGATGTGGCCATTTCTGGGCAGTTTTCTGCATTTTGCTCCTGTCTGCTGCCCCTCCGGAATGGCCCTGAGGTCATTCAAGTGCACATTTTGGGTCTTGGCGTCAAATTTTTACGCAGCTCTGGAGAAAGCTGCAGGTGTCTTTCCTGGAGACACGTCAGGATGTGTTTTTGGATTTAACTGTGGTCTGTTTGATCATGCAGTCATCTTGTGTGATGCCAATTGATCACTGCCCATTTTATAGTCATCGGGTCATACAGCATGGAAGATCAGATATCCTCAATTAATCCAGTCCCCCTAAACCCTTCCTAATAATGTCCCCGTCCAAATATCTTTTAAATGTTGAAATCGTACCAGCCTCCGCCACTTCCTCTGGCAGCTCATTTCATTGCTCCCCACCCTCTGCATGAAACTGTTATGCCTTAACTCCATTTTATATCTTTCCCCTCTCAACTTAAACCTATGCCCTCTAGTTCTGGACTCCCCCACCCCAGGGAAAAGACCTTGTCTATTTATCCAATCCATGCTCCTCATGATTTTATAAACCTTTGATATGGTCACCCCTCAGCCTCCGACGCTCCGGAAAACAGCCCCAGCCTGTTCAGCCTCTCCCTGTAGCTCAAATCCTCCAACCCTGGCAACATCCTTGTAAATCTTTACTGAACCCTTTCAAGTTTCACAACATCTTTCCGATAGGAAGGAGACCAGAATTGCACACAATATTCCAAAAGTGGCCTAACCAATGTCCTGTACAGCCGCAATGTGTACTCAATACTCTGACCAATAAAGGAAAGCATGCCAAACACCGCCCTCACTATCCTATCTACCTGCGACTCCACTTTCAAGGAGCTATGAACCTGCACTCCAAGGTCTCTTTGTTCAGCAACACTCCCCAGGACCTTACCATTAAGTGTATAAGTCCTGCTGTGATTGGCCATTATCAATTCCTCAGGATATAAACTGTCCAAGCCGGAGCAGCCCCTGTCAGATGCTGCTTCCCAATAAAATCAAACACACAACTATAGACAGTGAGAAACTCAGCAGGTCAACACCTGAAGAGAGAGAAGCAGACTTAATGCTTTGGGTCCTGTGACCTTGCATCAGAACAGAAAGCAGCTGTTTATGCTGATGACAGGGAGGAGGTCTGGACAACACCTGCCCATATCTCTCCTCACTATCCCAGGTCCCAGGCTCACTCCCCAGAAGAAGCAGCAATTTACCTGCATGTCTCCTGTACTCACTGCTCACAATGTGGTCTTCTCTGCTGGGAAGACAAAATGCAGATTGAGTGATCATTTGCCAAACACCAAAGCTCTATCAGTAATAATGACCCTGAGCTCCCAGCTGCCTGCCACTTTGACACCCCACCATGTTGCCACGCCAATACTTGTGTCTCAGCCCTGCTACAGTGCCACCAGGATACACGAACACCAGCTAGAGGAACAGCACCTCATCTTCCATGTCTGTACTGCAATGTGTTCATGACCCAACACTAAGTTTAACAATTTCAGAGTGGGACCACCTCCCTCCATGTTATCACCCACCCTCACACCATCAGCTTCTGTTCCCTCCAGGTTCCCATTTTCAAATGTTCACATTTCCTGTTATCATCAGTTCAGCAGTGACATCTCCCCTAGCTTATCATCAATCCCTTGATCTGCTTCTGTGCTTCCCCCATGCCTGGCTGCCTTCAGTTCTGATGAGCAATCACTGGACTTGACGCATTAACTCTGTTTCTCTCTGTACAGATGCTGCCAGGCCTGCTGAGTTTCTCCAGCACACTGGCTTTTGTTGCTGGTTCCTGATGTGGAGTTGGAAGAGTTGTGGGCTGGCCAGGGTTAAAGGAGTTTAGTTTGTTTGTGTTCAGTGGGCCAGTGTGTGGGCGATCTGTGTTGATCTTGGCTAACATTTCACAGCAGGGTAAACAGAACAGTGAGGCCCTGGGGTTCAGGGTTCACTGGCCTCACACAGCAGCCTGTCCCAGCAGGAAGTCTCACCAAACACCATTCCCTTGCTGGATCCTTGCAGCACTCCGACTTCAGCCAAGGCCGGAGAAATGCCCATGTTTAAAAGGCAGACTTAAAACCTGTTCGAATTGTGGGTGTTCATCCCAGAACCTTCTCCTTGTTTGAAGACTAACTTTCAAACTTACGTCTGGTTAACTGACACCTCTAACACAATGGGGAAAAGGACATTATTGGCCATGTTCTGGTTAAGCTTCTTGGAATTTTCTACTGCTAAATAAATGTAGGTAGTTATTGTTATCTTGCTGCTCACTGTATTCTGGTTTTCCCTTTGCTCAGAGTGCAGAGAGCAATGTTCTGGTCAGTTCGTCTACTGACCACTCCCTCACCATCTGGAAAGAGTCTGACCAGAAGCCATTCCACCATTACCGGTCACCCTCTGACCCTGTGCACACATTTGATCTCCATGGTAATGAGATTGTAGCTGGCACAGTGGCCAATCGCATTGGGATCTACTCGCTGCTGGACAGCTCATTCCCGATCTCCATGAACAAGCTGAGTTCAGAGAACTTCCGTGGAACACTGACCAGCCTTGGGATCCTGCCTACAAAACGGCTTCTCCTGTTGGGATCTGATAACGGGGTGATCAGACTTCTGGCCTAGACTGTTGGAGCCTACAACAACAACACACTGTTTTCACACAGACCTGCTGCCCTGAGCTCTCCCTTCGGTTATTAAACATGAAGTTCAGCTCGTCCTCCAGTGACGAGCACAGTTACTCGAGTGGCCCCCCTCCCAGCACGGAGGGTTTTTAAAATGTACTGTATAGTGAAGGAGCTGGTTGGATTTCAATTTTGAAATGCGCTGGAGAAAGGGCAGGACCACTCTGAAAGTTTCAGAATGTTTACAGACTGGAAATATGGAGACTCCTTTTAAACAGAACAGTTTCTGTCTGTCGGCCAGTTGCTTCAGGGCTCCACTCTGGTTATAAACCTGACCCACTTCTACACTTGGTGCTTTCTGTTCAGTTGATGCTCAGGTGAAAGTTAAGAGGCTGCAATCCGACACAATGACTGGGATACCCCTCCCTCCCTCGCTCATTGACTGGGATACCCCTCCCTCCCTCGCTCATTGACTTATCGTCTACCCGAGACACTCGGTCTGTACTGTCTACCAGGATTGAACTCCAGTCCACAGGCTTGTGTCAGGTTATGGTGGGGTTGATGGCTCACAGCAAGCGGGAGCTGGTTTGAGCTCCTGTTATGTACCTGTCCCATCCTTCCTGATATGGGGCATTAGCCTCCCTCTGTTTAAATGCTGCATCCACACTAGGTCTGTCTGACTTCAGATACCCAATGATCGATAGGAGGGGCATTACAGAAATAAACTTCCTGCCCTCCGCCGAGAGTGGGCAGTGGGGGGGGTAAGAAGGAGCAGGTATCACTGGGTAATAAGGGCCTGTGTCACCGGTCACGCAGACAGACAGAGGAGACGATAAGCCAGGGTGGAGGTCAGGGGTAGTGTCCTGGACAGTCTGATCTCTGACCCTGAGGGGACTTTAAGGTAAGGGGTCAATGATTACAGCGGGAAGTTGGTGAGTATTGAATGGAGTGTAACCTCCTTGGTCAGGAGCTGGGGAAATGTGTCACTACATGGTGTTGAAATCTTTAATGGCCTTCTATTCCACTCTGTATCATAGTGTCTTCAGAAAAAGGAAGGTGCTGAGTGTTTTCTATGGTTTATTTCAGGTATTAAAGAGATACTCGACTGTTAAAATATCAAATTGCTCACTGTGTGAGAGGGTTCTGTCTCCATGGAAACCTGACACCCATTTGTTCTGGGTCGGTGTGTGGGTGCACTGCCCCTCCCTCTCTTTCAGGAGAAGGTGGAGTCATTCTTGTGTCAACTGGGGGTGGGGGTGGGGGGGGTTGGTTCTGCACTCATACCCACCCCACCCCTCCCTGCCCATTGCCCTGTACCCACCCCATCCACAGCCCCCTCTCTCTCACCCCCTCCTGTACCCACTCTGAGAGGTGGGGAGGGGCTGCTATTCAGCAGTAACATACCTGGGGCAGGAACGGGTTACTATCCCACAGTAACATTCCTGGGGCAGGAGCGGGTTACAATCCCACAGTAATGTTCCTGGGGCAGGAGCGGGTTACTATCCCACAGTAATGTTCCCGGGGCAGGAGCGGGTTACTATCCCACAGTAACGTTCCCGGGGCAGGAGCGGGTTACTATCCCACGGTAACGTTCCTGGGCCAGGAGCGGGTTACTATCCCACAGTAACGTTCCCGGGCCAGGAGCGGGTTACTATCCCACAGTAACGTTCCCGGGGTAGGAGCGGGTTACTATCCCACAGTAACGTTCCTGGGGTAGGAGCGGGTTACTATCCCACAGTAACGTTCCCGGGCCAGGAGCGGTTATCCCACAGTAATGTTCCTGGGGCAGGAGCGGGTTACTATCCCACAGTAACGTTCCCGGGCCAGGAGCGGTTATCCCACAGTAACGTTCCCGGGGTAGGAACGGGTTACTTTCCCACAGTAACGTTCCCGGGGTAGGAGTGGGGCTGTTTCCCTCTTCCGAATCCCGCCTAACAGCTGGTCTTCACAATGAACATGGCCTGGGCAGAGGGTGTGCTAATCGCCTTGGGGACCTATTCAATGAATGCCCTCTGACCTCCGGTAACAAGCCATTAAAATTTGTTTTTGTGCCTCTCTGGGTGAACAGTGCACAGGAACATTCCAGAAATACAGCTGATTCATCCACTGATGTGAATATTTATAAATAAAAGCAAAACTTCAAATCTGTGCGTTGGCTTTTTTATTGGACAGCACTAGCCTTAAGAGTTACGTGGTGGGCTTGGGGGTATGGCAGGGGCATCAGTGTGCTCAATGAGCTGGGATAGGAGGTTGGGTCAGGCTGTTGAGGGGTAGGGCAGTGAAAGATATTCTCAGGAGTGTGATGGAATATTCCCCACGTGCCTGCCTGGGGGCAGTCCCAACAACATCCAAGAAGCTCGACACCATCCAGGACAAAGCAACCAACCACATCCACTTCCACCATCACTGATGCTCAGTAGCAGCAGTGTGTACCATCTACAAGATGTGCTGCAGATATTTGCCCAAGATCCTCAGACAGCTCCTTCCAAATCCATGACCATTTCCATCTAGAAGGACAAAGCCAGTAGGTACATGGGAACACCACCCCCTGCAAGTTCCCCTCCAAGCCCCTCACCATCCTGGCTTGGAAATGTATCGCTGTTCCTTCATTGTCACTGGGTCAGAATCCTGGAATCTAAGGGCATTGTGGGCCAACCCAGAGCAGTAGTTTAAGAAGCTGGCTTACACCCACCTTCTCAAGTGGCAATGAGGAACTGGCAATAAATGTTGTTTATTCTCTCATCCTGTGATGAGTGCAAGAGTATTGTGACTTATTTCCCAGTTGCCTGTGTCATGTTGTTGGTGTGGTAAGTGGTTGAACCCAGCCTTAACCAGGGCTCCAGACTGGAGCATTCTCCATCTGTGACCAAGCAAACCTTTCTCCATTTTGTGAGTGGTTTCCTCAGATTCCTGGCCTGTATTGGCTTTTGGAGATCCCCAGAATAGTAGGTTATATTTAGATCACAGCCACCATTGTACTCAAACAGTGTTGGCTGCTTCAATGGGGTGTCAGTCACAAACCTTTCACCCTACCTGGTATAAATCAAATATTGTCCAAGGTGCTATGTACGTTTTGGAAATGGGCGCTCCTTACCTGCCGCAGCTGAACAGAGCTATTCAATGCCTTGGGCTGGTATTTGGATTCAAAGTGAGTGATAAAGATCATAACCACTGCACAATTCTGATCTGTCTCATCCCAGACTTCTGTTGTTCCAAATTTAACTAATGCCTTCAGCAGCTGAGACTCCATGCACTGTAACTTGCTCCTGAATCCCACTCTTCCGCCCCCCCCCCCCCCCCCCCCCCCCCCCCCCCCCCCCCCCCCCCCCCCCCCC
>NW_025214977.1:10193-27179 GCF_004010195.1 Chiloscyllium plagiosum
CAGTACCTCCAAAGCCAAGGCTCCTATCTTATTCAGTAATCTTATGCATGAGTGCTATCAAACATCTTCAGAAAATCAAAACATGTTACAATTATGGTTTCCTCCATTTTCTCCAAGAATTCCGATACTTTTATCAGGCAAGATTTCCATTTTGTAAAGCCATTCTCAGTTTTCTGCTGTAACATCCTTTTTTTAAAGACTCCACCATTTGTTTCAATAATTGATGATAAACTAAGTAGCCTCAGTCAATCTTTTGTGTGCCTTAATTTTTTTGAGTGAAGATGTTGGTTGAAGGATCTACTATCAGTCCTCACTTCCAACTTCTGGAGAAGCACTGTCATTGCATCTACTGTGAAAATCTCAACAAAATGTATCTATGTTCATTTACTGAGAAAGCAATCAATTCCACAAATGTTCTAGCTCACCACCTTCTGCTGGCGGTCCCAGATTTTACGAAGCAACTCATTGAAAGCCGACAAGGCTCATCTGCAGCAAACCAAGATCAAAATTTGAGCAAAAATATTTAAATTCCTGGTCACGTAATTTTGTTAATCTCTTTTTAGGACATTAGCTTCGACAATGTGGAATCTGTGTGGGTGCAGCTGTGAAATACAAAGGGACAAAAAACATTAGTGGGTGTCATACAGAGACCCCCAGACTGCAGTGGTCATGTTGGAATAGTATTAAACAGGAAATTAGCCAAGCATGTGATATGGAGACATCGGTGATCATGGGTGATTTTAACTTGCATCTAGATTGGACAAATCAAATTAACCACAATGTCTAAGAAGGGGAATTCCTGGAGTACATACGGGATGGTTCTCTTAACCAACTTGTGGATCAACTAACTAGAGAGCAGGCCATCTGAGACTGGGTACTGTGTAATGAGAAGGGAATCATTGTCAATCTAGCTGCGTGTGACTCCTTGGGGATGATTGACCATGACATGATACAAAAGGTTTGTCAAGAAGGAAAGTGAGCCAGCTGATTTGGAGACTAGGGTGCTGAATCTTAATAAAGGAAACTATGAAGATATATAAGGCATGAGTTGGCGTTGATAGATTAGTGGAAGTGGCTTAAAGGTGTGACACTAGATAGGCATTGGCAAATATTCAACGAAATCATGGAGGAGCTGCAACAACTATTTATTCCTGTCTGGTACAAAAGCAATATGGGTAACAGGGCCAATCCATGGCTTATAAAGGAAATTAGATAGCATCCATTTGAAGGAAGTAGCACAGAGATTGGCCAAGAAAAATAATAGGCCTGATGTTTGAGAGCAGTTTCGAATTCAGCAAAGAAGGACCTAGGGAATGATTAAGATGGGGAAAACAGTACAAAAGAAAGTAAGCTTGCAGGGAACATGAAGACTGACGCTACAAGGTTCTACAGTACGTGAAGAGAAAGAGATTGATGAAGACAAATGTAGGTCCCTACAGATGGAAATTGGGGAAATGTATAACAAAGGACAACGAAATAGCTGAGCAATTGTATACATACTTTAGTTCTGTCTTCACAAAAAATGACAGTTGTACAGGAGGTTGGTGAGGCTGCAGTTGGAGCATATGTTCTGCTTGGTCACCTTGCTCGAGGAAGGAAGTTTTTAAACTGGAAAGAGTGCAGAAGAAATTTATACGGATGTTGCTCACACTCAGTGGTCTGAGTTATAAGGAGCGGCTGAACAAGCTAGAACTTCTTTTCTTCGCAGTCTGGGAGACTGAGAGGGGATCTTATAGAACTGTACAAAATTATGAGAGGCATACACTCGAACTTTTTTGCCAGGGTTGGGGAATCGAGGATTAGATGGCATTAGTTTAGGTTTAGAGGGAAAAAGTACAAAAGGGAACCTGAGGGGCAATTTGATTACACAGAGGTTTGCACGCATAGGCAATGAGCTGCCAACGGAAGTGGTTGAGGTGGGTACGTTAACAACATTTAAGGGCATTTTGACAAATACATGGATAGGAAAGCGTTAGAAGGATGTGGACCAAATGCAGGGAAATGGGGTTAGCATGGGTGGACATTTTGGTCAGTATGGACCAGTTTGGGCTAAACGACCTCTCTCTGTGCTGTAGGACCCTCTGACTCGAAGATACAAATCAAGTACCAGAAATTCTAGAGAATGCAAGATTTAGTGAGAAGGAAGAACTGAGGGAGGTCAATATTAATAGAGAAATACTGCTGGGAAATTGAGGGGATTGAACCCGATAAATCCTCAGGGCCTGATAAATCTACATCCCAGAGTTCTAGAAATAGTGGATGCTTTGGTTGTCAGGATTCATTAATTTTTGGTACAGTCCTTGCAGATTGGATGGCAGCTATTGCCACTCCA
This sequence comes from Chiloscyllium plagiosum, assembly GCF_004010195.1. Classification (NCBI taxonomy): domain Eukaryota; kingdom Metazoa; phylum Chordata; class Chondrichthyes; order Orectolobiformes; family Hemiscylliidae; genus Chiloscyllium; species Chiloscyllium plagiosum. Next base: position 12,526 of record NW_025214977.1, read on the forward strand.
ATACTGAGAAAGAGAGGTACAGAGAAACCAGGGAATTATAGACCAGTGAGCTTCAGATCAGTAGTGGGGAAAATAATCAAATCCTTTATCAAGTACTTTATGGCAGAGCATTGAGAAAGCCGTGGCAAGATCAAAGAGAGTCAGCATGGATTTATGGAGGGGAAATCATGCTTGTCAAATCTATTGGAATTCTGTGAAGATGTAACTATCAGAATCGACAAAGGGGCACTGGTCAATATGGTATATTTGGGCTTTAAGAAAGTGTTTGATAATGTCCCACTTAAGACAGCACTGTACAGTATTAATGCGCATGGGATTGGGGTAGGTGTACTGAGATAGATAGAAAACAGATGGGTAGAGAGGAAACCGAGTAGGGCTTAAGGGTCCGTTTCAAATTGGCAGCCAGTAACTAGTGGGTTGCCACAGGGACCCAGCTATTAGCAGTTATTTTAATTATTTGAATGAAGGAATAAAATGTAATATCTCAAGGTTTGCAGATGATACCAAGTTGGATAGGAGGGTGAACTGTGACGAGGATGCAGAGACCCTATGGCATGGTCTGGACAGATTTGGTGAGTGGGCAAATCAATGGCAGATGCAGTTATTTTGGATAAATGTCAGGTTATTCACTTTGGAAACAAAAGCAAGGTGGTGGATTACTACCTGTCTGGCTGTACATTGGGAGAGGAGAGTGTGCTGCACGGCCTACATGTCCTTGTGCATCAGTCGCATGCGAGTGCAGCAGGCAGTAATGAAGGCAAATACTATATTGGCCTTCATTGTGAGATGTTTCAAGCACAGGAGCAGGGATGTGTTGTTACAGTTATACAGAGCCTTGGTGAGGCCACACCTCAAACATTGTGTGCAGTTTTGGTCTCATTTTCTGAGGAAGGGTGTTCTTGCTTGGAAATAACATACGAGATAGATTGTCCAGCTTAGGATTGTATTCGCTGGAATTTAAACGAATGGGAGTGGATCTCATTCTAACAGGACGAGACAGGGAGGATGCTCCTGATGGTGGGTGTGTCTAGAATCAGGGGACACAGACTGAAGATTTGGGGTGGATCATTTAGGAGCGAGATGAGGGAGACATTTCTTCACCCAAAGACTGATGAGCCTGTGGAATTCATTATCACAGGAATTAGTTGATGCCAAGCCATTGAATGTATTGAAGATGCGGCTCAATATCGCATTTAAGACAAATGGGTTCAAAGGGGAGTAAATAGGATGAGATTGTTGAGTTGGACGATGAGTCATGATCATGATAATGGCAGAGCAGGCTCAAAGGGCTGAATGGCCTCCTCCTGCTCCTGTCTTATATTTTTAAGAGGATATTGCCCTGAGAAAACCATGGACAGTATCAGTGCTTCCCCATTTAACTCAAAATATCACTCATCCTCCCACCGGAAAAATAATACGGACACATAACCTCAAATTTCTCAATGACACATCGCCTCCCAAGTGTCAAGATATGATGATTGAAGTGCAGCTTTGCTAATTCTTGACACAATATGTCATTTTGTTCTGTGATTGTGTGTGTGTGTCTGCAATTCTGTGTGTGTGTGTGTCTGTGTGGTGGTGTGTGCCTGTGTGCGCATGTGTCCGTGTGCGTGTATCTGTGTATGTATGTGTCTGTCTCTGTGTGGTTGAATGTCCGTGTGTGTGCGTGTCTCTATATCTGTGTCTGCTTGTGTCTCTGGATGGGTATATGTCTGTGTGTGTGGTATCTGTGTGTACGCGTGAGTATGTGTGCATGTACATTTCTGTGTCTGTAGCCATGTGAAGCACATCATATTTCCTTGAAACTACTTTCTTTGCCAGAGGCCACCAGCATGCTCCAGTTGCTGGAAGGTGCTCTGATGTATTTCAGATTGCGTGAATCCATGCAATGTAACTTTGCTGCTTGATGAAAAGAGACAGCTTCTATCACCAATTTCTCACTAACAATTACAGAGTGTCATTATGAGTTATTGTCTTTAGTTTTAGCATTTAAGGTCACCCTTATAGCTCATGTCAAACCAATGGAAATCTTCCCATTCATTTCTCTCAGCCAATAGGGACTCTCACCATGTCTAGTCGATGTTGAGGTCTGTCATACCATTCTTCAGCATTCCTGAAGCGGACCCTTTGGTCCAACACTAGCTGCCTGGCTGTAGGAATCTCACCATGCGGGAAATAAATTCACAAGTCACATGTTTCTATTCTGTCAACATGCCCAAGACACACTTGTTGGATGATTTAGGGACTCTCCATTTGAGAGGACACAGAATTCAAGAATTTGTCATGTCACCTCCAAATCTCAGCATTCTAACTGGGATACCCTCACCCACATCTCAATTCAACCCAAGAAACTCTGCATTTCTCTATACAACAGCCTTTTCCCTCCTCCCTCTGCATGTTCCAGGACCACAAAACTCCTTGCAAGGGCATCGTACCTCTCACATTATTCCAGACCAGACAACCAAGGGAAAAGGAGTAAGAAAGGACTGCAGCTCAGAGTCAAAAAGCGTGGCGCTGCAAAAGCACAGCGGGTCAGGCAGTATATTCAAGGAGAAGAGTCAACGTTTGGGGCATAAGCTTTTCATGGAGTGTCCTGCCAGAAACATTGACTTTTCAGTCATAAGTGAAGACTATTGTTGGGACAAGGTCTGCTGTTATAATTGGGCAGTGAAAAGTTAGTTGTCACTCTAATAGAACGCCATAATACAACATTCTTGTGGATGGATTCTTTCATGCTCTAAATAAAATACAATGAACATCATTGTTATCTGAATCATGAAACAAATTGGGGAACATTAACAGACTGATAAGAAAGTCACAACGCCACCAGTTGACACAGGAGAAGAAAACAAAGAGTACAGATAAGCAAGTTCAAGCAGAATTATCAGAGAACCAGATTTGATTGAATGGCTGAGACAAAACAAGAACAGATGACGAACAAATGGATATTTTCAGTTCAGAGAAATTACCTGAGCTACAACGGAAAGATGAAACACTGAAGCAAAATATTGAAAAGCATACACAGAAGTAGAATCTGAAAGCATTCCCAAATGTTACTAACCTAAATATGATGTCTTGATGAGGACATGGAGACGATCACATATTCAGACAGATGGGAAAGTGGCAGAAATTCATTACCAAGAGCTTATAGAAAGGAGGTGTGGCATGTAGCACCTGAGCTACCTGTAGGTCATGTGGAAGTGATAAAACTCACCAAAATTCAAGAACATTTTTACTGGCCTAGGCTGCATTTAGATGGAGTTTAAAGTTAATAGAAATATCATACATGTCATGCACGTGGAAAACCTCAGGCAGGAATAAAACCAACACCTTAATACCCATCCCTGCATTTGAGGAACCTTTTACAATTCTTTGAAGAGATAATAAGTAGGTTAGATCAGGGAAACCCAGTGGATGTCGTCTACCTAGACTTCCAAAAGGCCTTTGATAAGGTGCCACACGGGAGGCTGCTGAGCAAGGTGAGGGCCCATGGTGTTCGAGGTGAGCTACTGGTATGGATTGAGGATTGGCTGTCTGACAGAAGACAGAGTTGGGATAAAAGGTTCTTTTTCGGAATGGCAGCCGGTGACAAGCGATGTCCCCTCAAAGCTTTTACTATGAGAAACGTGCATTCACTTTAACACCGTTACTTGAATATGGGGCATGATTATCCTGAAAAATGACATTGAAGCTTATTGAAGAAAATAAGCTTATTGAAGCTTATTGAAGAAAAGAAGGCTGCAGAAGGATCTAGACAGTTTGGCGGAGTGGTCCAAGAAATGGTTGATGGAACTCAATGTGAGCAAAAGCGAAGTCTTGCACTTTGGGAAAAATTGAAGACAATTATAGACCATTTAGCCGAACCTCGGTTGTTGGTAAAATTCTAGAATCCATCATTAAGGATGAGGTTTCTAAATTCTTGGAAGAGCAGGGTCGGATTAGAAGAAGTTAACATGGATTTTGTGAGGGGAGGTCGTGCCTGACAAACCTGTTGGAGTTCTTTGAAGAGGTGACAAGTAGGGTAGTCTGCGGAAACCCAGCAGATGTGGTCGACCTGGACTTCCAAATGGCCTTTGATAAGGTGCCACGTGGGAGGCTGCTGAGTAAGATCAGGGCCCATGGTGTTCTAGGTGAGCTACTGGTATGGATTGAGGATTGGCTGTCTGACAGGAGGCAGAGAGTTGGGATAAAAGGTTCTTTTTCGGAATGTCAGCCAGTGACAAGCGGTGTCCCGCAGGGTTCAGTGTTGGGGCCGCAGCTGTTCACATTATATATGAATGGTATGGATGAAGGGACTGGGGGCATTCTAGCGACGTTTGCCGATGATACAAAGTTAGGTGGACAGGCAGGTAGTACTGAGGAAGTGGGGAGGCTGCAGAAGGATCTAGACACTTAGGAGGAGAGGTCCAGGAAATGGCTGATGGAATTCAATGTGAGCAATTTCGAGGTCTTGTACTTTGGGAAAAAGAATAGAAGCATGAATTACTTTCTAAACGGTGAGAAAATGCGTAAAGCCAAAGTACAGAGGGATCTGGGAGTGCTAGTTGAGGATTCTCTAAAGGTAAACATGTAGGTTGAGTCCGTGATTAAGAAAGCGAATGCAATGTTGTCAATTATCTCAAGAGGGTTGGAATTTAAAAGCACTGTTGTGCTACTGAGACTTTATAAAGCTCTGGTTCGGCCCCATTTGGAGTACTGTGGCAAGTTCTGGTCCCCACACCTCAGGAAGGACATACTGGCACTGGAGCGTGTCCAGTGGAGATTCACACGGTTGATCCCTGGAATGGTAGGTCTAACATACGAGGAACGGCTGAGGATCCTGGGATTGTATTCATTGGAGTTTAGAAGATTAAGGGGAGATCTAATAAAAACTTACAAGATAATACATGGCTTGGACAGGCTGGACGGAAGGAAATTGTTTCCGTTAGGCGAGGAGACTAGGACCCGTGGACACAGCCTTAGAATTAGAGGCGGTAAATTCAGAACTGAAATACGGAGACATTTCTTCAGCCAGTGAGTGGTGGGCCTATGAAATTCATTGCCGCGGAGTGCAGTGGAGGCTGGGACGCTAAATGTCTTCAAGGCAGAGGTTGACAAATTCTTGATGTCACAAGGAATTAAGGGCTACGGGGAGAATGCGGGTAAGTGGAGTTGAAATGCCCATCAGCCATGATTGAATGGCGGAGTGGACTCGATGGGTCGAATGGCCTTATTTCCGCACCTATGTCTTATGGTCTTACAAGGGTCTTAACTGATTCAGTAGGTCCCCTACATAAAACAAAAAGTGGGAATCAGTATTTGTTAACAATAATAGATGAGCACATTAGATTTGCAGAGGCTATTCAATTTGTGCAATGCCACTGCTAGAAGATTGTAGAAGAGTTACTCCAGTGTTTAACTCAATAAAGACTACCCACAGAGATACAACCAGATCAAAGATCAAATTTTACATCAAATTTATGGCGGGGAGTGTTAGAAAGGTGGCATCAAACTGCAAAGACCATTAGCAAATTTAGAGAAGACCATATTGAGGGATTATATTCAAGATAATCCAACCAACTGAATAAAGGAATTCCATTTGCACATCTTGCCAATAGGGATGTCCCAGCCTCCACTGCACTCTGTCCCGGGTACAACAGAGTGTTTCAAGGGGACATAAATTTAAGGTGAAGGGTGGAAGGTATAGGGGAGACTTCAGGGGTGGGTTCTTTACCCAGAGAGTGGTGGGGGCATGGAATGCACTGCCTGTGGGAGTGGTAGAGTCAGAATCTTTGGTGACCTTTAAGCGACAATTGGATAGGTACATGGATGGGTGCTTAAGCTAGGACAAATGTTCGGCACAACATCGTAGGCCGAAGCGCCTGTTCTGTGCTGTATTGTTCAATGTTCTATGTTCTAAATGAATCTGCCTCATTCAGTCCATTTGAATGAGTGTTGGGGCATGACCTGAGAGGACCACTGAAATTAAATAAGGAGAAATTAGTGAGTTAGAGTTCAGCTACCACATATTTGAACTGTGTATCAAATTTTAGGGAATGATTAAATTGAGCGGGAGTTGGCAAGATGGCATTTAAAAGTAGCACAGCACGTGATGAAGCAGGAAGCAGACAAGAGATTGAAAATTTGCAATTTTTTGAACATGGATAAAATGTTAGTGTTACTTCCAGTTGAACCTATAAAAGCAAGATTTAGTGGAACTTATCAAAGTGAAATAAAATTGAGTGAGGTGAATTACTTGATAGGACTGCAGATAGAAAGAAATCTCAGTGTGTCATGTGAATATGCTCAAATTATAATTTGATACTGTGACAAAGCTATTACTTTAACAAGGTTAGGTTGTCATTCGATCTTTTTTCTTCTGGAGGTCATAAAAACACAGGTTCGGAAAAGTCTGAGTTTGGAAGGGCTTCAGGGCCAATTTGACAATAGCTAACAGATACTGCCTCAGGCAGAATGCTTTCAAGGTTAGAAAACAAACACTTGTATATTGAAAGGGGAGCGGCCAGTTCTCCTAGCTCAGCTTATCTCTGGTTTAGTTTTTTTTTAGCAGTCGTGTGAAGAAAGACTGCTGGACCCAAAGAAGCAGGTCCAGGCTGGTAACCTCTCTCAGGTGTCTGTCCTGTGATAACTTGTGTTTGATATGACCTTGTGTGCTAAGGGGTGCTTGTGGGGATGTTGCAAGTATCTTGGAACAGATACACTGTTAGGTTTTAGGATAGGATAGGTTATTCGGTGTTCTGTTTCTGTTCATTGTGTTTCATTCAGTAATCTTCTAAATAAATCCTGTTTGGATTACAATGAGGTGGCTTAACCAGCTGATTCTCTCCTTGAATATCCACTGTACACCTTCTAAAAACAACTAGCCAAGATAGGGTCTGGGCTAACTTTTTGAAATGCTTTAAGGGGTTTGGTCTGTTCTATAACAATCGAGAAGGAAAGTAAAAAGATAATGTGTTACTGGATACAACACGTGACGAAATGAGTTCACAGGTTTCTGAATTGGACTTTCCTCAAATTAAAATGGACAATGAGGATGTTCTCAAAATTTGGTATAAATTATTGAGGTACCTTCCACCAGAAATCAAAGTGACCTGAAAGAGTTATTACTATTGTATAGTGAGATATGTGGGAATAAGCTGGGAAATACTAATTTAATTATGCATGATATAGATATAGGAAATGCTGTTCCAATTAAGCAATATCCTTATAGATTTACACCAAATAAAGTTGGTATAGGTTCAAAGACAACTTGAACGCATGTTCCAAAAGAACAGCATGAAAGGGAGTTGCAGCAATTGGAGCTCAGTCATAGTAATGGTGCCACAACCAGATGATTGCGTGCAGCCGATTGCAACGTTAATGCACTTGCAGCGTCTGATTCATATCCAATTCGACATTGAGAAAACTGTATTGAAAAGGTAGAACAAGCAACTTATATTTGTAATTTGGACTTGCTCAGAGGATACTGGCAGGTACCTTTATCCGAAGGAGTGAATACAATTTTGACTTTTGTAACCATGACTGGACATTACCAACTTAAAGTCATAGAGTCATAGAGATGTACAGCATGGAACCTGACCCTTCCGTCCAATCCGTCCATGCCGACCAGATATCCCAACCCAAACTTGTCCCAGCTGCCAGCGCCCGTCCCCTAACCCTCTAAACCCTTCCTATTCATATCCCAATACAGATGCCTATTAAATGTTGCAATTGTACCAGCCTCCACCACTTCCTCTGGCAGCTTATTCCATACACGTACCACCCTCTGTGTGAAAATGTTGCCCCTTAGGTCTCTTTAATATCTTTCCTCTCTCACCCTATACCTATGCCCTCTAGTTCTGGACTCCCTAACCCCAGGGAAAATACTTTGTCTATTTATCCTATCAATGCCCCTCATAATTTTGTAAACCTCAATAAGGTCACCCCTCAGCCTCCAACGTTCCAGGGAAAACAGCCCCAGCCTATTCAGCCTCTCTCCATAGCTTAAATCCTCCAACCCTGGCAACATCCTTGTAAATATTTTCTGAACATTTTCAAGGTTCACAACATCTTTCCAATAGGAAGGAGACCAGGATTCCACACAATATTCCAACAGTGGCCTAACCGTTGTCCTGTACAGCTGCAACATGACCTCCCAACTCTGTACTCAATACTCTGACCAATAAAGGAAAGCATACTAAAACACCACCTTCACTATCCTACCTCCCTGCAACTCCATTTTCAAGGAGCTATGATCCTTCACTCCAAGGTTTCTTTGTTCAGTAACACTCCCTCGGACCTTATCATTTAGTGTACAAGTCCTGCTAAGATTTGCTTTCCCAAAATGCAGCACCTCACATTTATCTGAATTAAACTCCATCTGCCACTTCTCAGCCCATTGGCCCATCTGGTCCAGATCCTGTTGTAATCTGAGGTAACCCTCTTCGCTGTCCACGACACCTCAAATTTTGGTGTCATCTGCAAACTCATTAACTGTACCTGTTATGCTCGCATCCAATTCATTTAAGTCATGCAATTTGATTTGGAAAATGCGCCAGCCACATTTGAAAGGCTAACTAATAAAGTAATTTCTGGGTTATCCAATTGTACGGTGTACATCGACAACGTTGTGATCTTTTAGTCACACACGGAAGGAACATTTGCAGCATTTATTGGAAGTATTCAATTAACTTTGGGAGGCAGGCTGGTGATAAACCTGGCTAAGTGTGAATTCGAGAGAAAGTGAGGGCTGCAGATGCTGGAGATCAGAGCTGAAAATGTGTTGCTGGAAAAGCGCAGCAGGTCAGGCAGCATCCAAGGAACAGGAGAATCGACGTTTCAGGCAAAAGCCCTTCTTCAGGAAGGGCTTATGTGTGAATTCGCGAAAGTCCGAGTCATGTCCCTCGGTCATATTGTCAGGCATGGGCAGATGGCCCCGACCATGCCATTGACAACGACAGCAGGACTATGACTTCTGGGAGTGAAAAGGTTTACCAGAAGTTTGTACCAAATTGTTTTAGCGTGGTTGCTCCACTGATTGACTAATTGAAGAAGTGCAGGAAATTTCAGTGGACAGTAGAATGTCAGAAGGCATGTGCCAACCTGAAAGCTGTGCTAACCATTGCCCCAGTGTTAGCTACGCCGAATTGCACAAAGCTAAACAAGATGGCTACTGATGTGAGTGATATGAGTGTTGATGCTGTATTCTTACAAGATGACAATGAGAAGATAGAAAGCCCCATTGAGTATTTCTTCAGGAAATTGACTATTCATCAGAAATATTCCACGATTGAGAAGGAGACCTTGAGGTTGGTGTTCCAACATTTCAACATTTGTATTATCAGTAATGGGTCTTGGTCAATTGTCTGTACTGATCATAACCAATAAAGCTTTTGGAGAAATGTAAGGGCTGCACTTCCAGATGGTTTACATGGAGCTTATAACTGCAGCCATTCAATTTGAAAATGATACACGTGGCAGGATGAGAAAATGTATATGCTGAAGTCTTGTCACAACTTGGATAATGTAAGATGGAGGATTTGGTGGCAGGAGTAAATGGACAGAAACAGAATGCTGTAGTGAATACTTGCATGGTTACAGTTGATGCAACGTGTATATATTGTCACGTAATAATAGATTAAGACTAAGGTTTTAAAAAATGAAATCATCTTTGTCTCTTATTAATATTGCAGTACAATTACAATACTGGTACCAAACCAACAATGTGGAAAATTGCCCAGGATGTCCTATACATAAAAATAGGACAAATCCCAGCCAATTAACGCCCCATCAGTCTATTTCTCAATCATCAGTAAAGTGATGCAAAGTGTCATGAACAGTGATATAAAGCTGCACTTGCTCAGCAATAAGCTGCTCAACATCCTGCGGGGTTATCATTGACCAGAAACTCAACTGCACTTGCCAGAAACACAGTAGCTACAACAGCAGGATAGAAGCTAGGAATACCCGCAGCAAGGAATACTGCAGCCTGTCCACAATCTACAATGTACAAGTTGGAAGTGTGATGGAATTCTCCCAACTTGCCTGGATGGGTGTAGCCCCATCAAGACTCAAGACATTTGGCACCATCTAGGAAAAGCAGCCCACTTGATTGGCACCACATCCACAAGTGTCCACTCCCTCCACCACACATGCTCAGTACTGACTGCTGCTGCTACTATCTACAAGATTCACTGCAGAAATTCACCGAGGATCCTCAAACAGCACCTTCCAAACCCACAACCACTTCCATCTAGAAGAACAAGGGCAGCAGATGTGTGGGAACTCCACTATGTTCAGTTCCCCTCCAAGTCATGCATCATCCTGACTTGAAAATATAACGCCGTTCCAACACTGTCACTGGGTCAAAGTCCTGGAATTCCCTCCCTAATTACATTGGGGGTTAACCCACAGCAGTTCAAGAAGTCAGCTCACCCCCACCTTCTCAAGGGCAACTAAGGACATGCATAAAATGCTGGCAAGCCAGCGACACCCACACCCCATAAAATAAATAAAAGATAATAGTTCAGTGTGTGTGTGTGTGAGAGAGAGAGAGGGAGAGAGAGAGAGAGAAAGACCATACCTGAGTGTGTGTGTCTCTGTGTGTGTAAGAGAGAGAGAAAAACACTGTGACTGAGCGTGTGTGTGTAAGAGATTGAGTCAGAGAGACAGAGAGAGAGAGAGACCATGCATCTGCGTGTGTGTGTGTGTGAGAGAGATAGCGAAAGACTGTTTGTGTGTGTGTGTCGGGGCAGGGGGAGTGGGAGTGTGGTGATGTGAGGATGCTGTTATCTTAAATATGTTATTTTGTCCTGTGTTTTTTTGACGAGAGATTGTAAGGGCAGAGGTGCCAAAAAGTCCAGAGTGTTTGTAGCTTTTTCTTTAAAAAAGTTTAACAATGGAAAAGGAGCGGCCAGTTCAGGTTCTTCCTGTTTTGGTCTAGCTGTAGCATTCCCAAGATGGTTTGAGTATCAGAAGGTTGCAAGCTTCAGTAAATGATTCCTAACTGAGCACTCGGGCATTTCTCTGGATGTTGTTCTCTCCTGCCTGTAAGAATATGAGTTTGAATTTACCTTTTTGCCAAGGGGTGTGTTTAAGAGATGTTACAACATTGGAACAGGAAATTAGTAAGTTACTGTATCAAGTAGTAGGTTATGTTTTCCAATCGTTTAGTTATTCTTAATGCCACTTTCTTTTGTTTGTGTTTCAGTGAATTCTTAAGTGCTTAAGTGAATTCTGTGTGGCTTAATGCAGAGTGGTTTAACCAGTTGCATCACACCTGGAACATCAATATCACGTTTGCCTTTAAACATAGAAAACCTTATTTATCCTATCCATGCCTCAATGATTTTACAAACCTCTGTAAGGTCACCCCTCAGCCACCGACGATCCAGGGAAAACAGCTGCAGCTTCTTCAGCCTTTCCTTGTCGCTCAAACCGTCCAACCCTGGCAACATCCTTGTATATCTTTTCTGAAACCTTTCAAGTTTCACAGAATCCTTCCTTTACGAGGGAAATCGCACGCAATATTCTAACAGTGGCCTAAACATTGCCCTGTATAGCTGCAACATGACCTCTCAACTCCAATACTCAATGCTCTGACCAACAAAGGGAAGCATACTCAATGCCTTCTTCACTATGCTGTCTTCCTGGGACTACACTTCCATGGAACTATGAACTCCAAGGTTTCTTTCGATCAACAGCACTCCCCAGGAAATTACCATGAAGTGTGTAAGCCCAGCACTGATTTGCCTTTCCAAAATGCAGGACCTTGCATTTATCTAAATTAAACTCCATCTACCAACCTTTGGCCCATTGGCCCATCTGATCAAGATCCTGTTATACTTCGAGGTAACCTTCTTCGCTATCCATTACACCGACAATGTTGGTGTCATCTGCAAACTTACTACATATACCTTCTATGTTCACATCCAAATCTTAAATGTAAATGATGAAAAGCAGTGGATCCAGCACTGATCATTGTAGCACATCACAGGTCACAGGCCTCCAGACTGAAAATCAAACATCCACCACCATCCTCTGTCTTCTACCTTCAAGCCAGTTCTGTATCTAAGTTTCTAGTTCTCCCTATATTCTATGAGATCTAACCTTGCTAGCCAGTCTCCCATGGGGAACCTTGTCGAACGCCTTACTGAGGTTCATATAAATCACGCCTCCTGCTCTGCTCTCATCAAATCTCTTTGCTCCTTATTCAAAAAACTCAATCAAGTTTGAGAGACTTGATTTCCCATGCACAAAGCCATATTGACTATCTCTAATCAGTCCTTGCCTTTCCAAATACATGTAAATCCTGTCCCTCAGGATTTCCTTCAACTGCAACGCACCTCCCCCCCCCGGCCACCAATGATATCAGGCTCACTGGGCTATAGCTCCCTGGCTTTCCATACCACCTTTCCAAAATAGTGGCAGCATGTTAGCCAACCTGCTGCCTTCCAGCACCTCATCGTGACTATCGATGAAAAAATTTTTCAGCAATGGGTCCAGCAATCACTTCCCTAGCTTCCCACAAAGTTCAAGCGTACACCTGATCAGGTCCTGGGGATTTACCCACATTTATGTCTTTTAAGACATCCAGCACCTTCTCCTCTGTAATATGGACATTTTTCAAGATGTCACTATCTATTTACCCACATTCTATTTCTTCCATGCCCTTCTCCATAGTAAACACTGACGCAAATGCTCCTTTAATATCCCTCTCCCATCTCTTGCAGTTTGACACATAGGCTGCCTTGCTGCTCTTTGAAGGGCCCTATTCTCTCTCTCGTTACCCTTTTGTCCTAAATGTTTTTTTTTGTAGAATCATCTTGGATTCTCCTTAACCCCATTTGCCAAATCTATCTCATGCCCCGTTTTTGCCCTCCTGATTTCCCTCTTAAGTATACTCCTACTGCCCTTATACTTGAAGAATTCACCCAATCTCTACTGTCTATACCTGATGTATGCTTCCTTCTCTTTCTTGAGCAAACCTTCAATTTCTCGAGTCATCCAGCATTCCCCACACCTACCAGCCTTGCCTTGCACCCCAATAGGAACATACTGTCTCATTATCTAATTTTGAAGCCTACTCATTTTCCAACCATCCCTTTACCTGCAAAAATCCATATATAATCACATTTTCAAAGTTCTTGACTCATACTGCCAAAATTGTCCTTTATCCAATTTAGAACTTTAACAGTTAGATCCTGTCTATCCTTTGCCAGTACTCTTTTAAAACTGATAGAATTATGGTCGCTGGCACCAAAGTGCTCCCCCACTGACACCTGCTCTGCCTTATTTCCCAAGCTTTGCACCTTCTCTGGTAGGTACATCCACATACTGAATCAGAAAATCTTCTTGTACACACTTTACAAATTCCTCTCCTCGGGTGCTCCTGTTTCCTCCCACAGTCCAAAGATGTGCAGGTTAGGTGAATTGGCCACGCTAAATTGCCTGTAGTATTAGGTGAAGGGGTAAATGTAAGGGAATGGGTCTGGGTGGGTTGCTCTTCGGAGGATCGGTGTGGACCTGTTGGGCCAAAGGTCCTGTATTCCACAGTGTAAGTAATCTAATCTAATCTAATCTAACCTTATCTAATCTAATCTAAACCATTCGCACTATTCCAGTTCCAGTCTACATTTAGAATGTTAAAATTCCCTACCATAACACCTTATTATTCTAACAGATAACTGAGATCTCCTTACAAATTTGTCACTCAATTCCCCACTGATTATGTGGAGCTCTATAGTACAATCTCAAATTGGTAATAGTCCCTTTCTTATTTCTCACTTCCACCCAAATGACTTCCCGGATGTATTCCCAGGAATATCCTCCCTAATTACAGGCATAATGTTATCCCTTATCAAAAATGACACTCCTCCTCCTCTCCTGCCTCCCTTTCTATCCTTCCTGTAGTATTTGTATCTTGGAACATGAAACTGCCAGTCCTGCCCATCCTTGAGCGACATTTCTGCAATTGCTCTGATATCCCATACCCACGTTCCTAACCATGCCCTGAGTTCATCTGCCTTCCCTGCTAGGTCTCTTGCATTGATGAAAAGCAGTTTGATTTATCAATCCTACGTTGTTCTCTGCTTCGTTCCTGCCTGCCCTGATTGTTTGACTTGCTCCTTTTCCCAACTGTACCAGTGTCAGATTGATCTCTTTCCTCACTATCGCCCTGGGTCCCATCCCCCTGCCCACCTTATTAATTTAATTCCTCCCAAGCAGTTGCAGCAATCTCCCTGCCAGTATATTAGTCCCTTTTCAATTCAGGTGTAATTCATCCCTCTTATATGGGTCACTCCTACCCAAGAAGAGCTTCCAACGATCTAAAATGTGAATCTTTCTCCCATACACCAGCTCCGCAGCTACACATTAATCTCGGATACCACCTTCCCTCCACTTCCCTTCCTGGGCCTCTCCATTTCCATCAACAGTTTCGGACTCAAAACTGACATCTTCTACAAACCCACCGGCTCCCACAGCTAAACAAGGAAAGAATCCCCCTGATCTTCACGTTCCACCCCACCAACCTTCGGATACATTTCATCATCCTCCGCCATTTCCGCCACCTACAAATGGACCCCAGCACCAGAGGTGTATTTCCCTCCACACCCTTATCTGCTATCCGTAAACACCATTCCCTCCGCCACTCCCTTGTCAGGTCCACACCCCAC
>NW_025214977.1:29420-31874 GCF_004010195.1 Chiloscyllium plagiosum
TCTCTCTCTCTCTCTCTCTCTCTCTCCCTGACCATGTGGTCACTACCTTTGTTCACTTCCTCCTTTTTAAAGTGCCATTGTTTGGATCTTTTCTCCCAAACTTCCAAAACAATGCAACAGCTTAAAAACAGTAATTACTGCTTGTGCAATTCGAGGAACTCACTTCCAACACCGAAAATACTCCAAAAGTGAGCAGTTCTTACAGCCAAAACTTTTCCCATCCTCCATCTTGGATTACGCAAATCCTGATAGTTTTTGCTCCATCTCCATGTCAATCCTTATCACTCATCAATTGGTTTTCCCTGTTTCAGTTTGCTTACTTGTCTTCTAATCCTGACGAGTGCAGGGCAGAAATGTTCAATTTTGTTTTTCTTTTAGCAACATTTCGGTTTTGTTCAGTTCTATAACAATAATTCACTACCTTTTTTTTAAAAGATCTTTCCTCTTCTCTAATGGCTACATTTATTGCCTTCAGTCGAGGAATATTTGTCCTATTCTCGAAGAAACTGAATACATCTTGTTGAATGTCAGACAGATCAGGGAGTCAGGTAGCATTCACCCCAGACGTACACTGACAAGGAAAGCACAGACTTCAGTCAGGTTTTCTCTTATTTCTCACCAGCTATTCCTTAAAATACTGAAACTTTACTGTCCTCCAGTCCATTTAATGGAGTTCTTAATCCATGAACCTTCAACCTTCAATAGGGCCAATGGTGAAATGCCACAGTGTGAGTGATCCCTTCAAAAAGGAACTAATTTGCGTCAGAGATGCTAAAATGGCTCAAAATATCTAATGCAAAACTAATTTATTTGACTTTTATCCAAAACATTAAACCTGTCATACACAGGTTAATTAACCTGAGCATAAACAGACTCAGTGAACATGGCTTGGGCCTGGATGTGGTTATCAGCACAATCTCATTGCTGTTGATCCTTATGAACACGTCGGTGTCTCAGCAGGTGAAATGAGTGAGCAAACCCTTCTTACACACGGAGCAGGTGAATAGCCTCTCCCTGGTGTGAACTCACTGATGTTTGATGTCAGATGATTGACTGAACCTGGTCCTGCAGTGAGAGCCCCAGAAAGTTTTCTCATCATTGTGAACATGTTGATGGGACATCAGTTCACTGGAACCTTTAAAGCACTTCCCACAGTCTGAACATTTAAAAGGCCTAGTCTCAGTGTGAACTCACTGGCCTCCCAGTAGGGCAGAAGAGTGAGTAAATCCCTCCCTAAACACAGCACAACGAAATGGTCTCACGCTTGTGTGAACTCACCGGTGTTTTTGCACATAGGATATGGTACAGAATGCCTTCTCATTCGGCTCATGGGAACAGTCTGGGTTTGCCGATATATCTGCAGCTGGATGACTGAATGAACGCCTTGTCGCAAACAGAGCAGGTTCTCAGCTCTACCCAACATGATCTCGCTGGCGTGTAGTGAGTTGAAATGATTGCCTGAACTTAATGCCGCAGTGAGAACTCCTGAATGGTCTCTGCTCTGTTCGAATACGTCAATGGCACATCGGTTGCCCAGAATTTCTATGGCATTTTCCACAGTCTTGTCATTTTAAAAGTTCTTTTCTCTGGGTGAACTCTATGGTCTGCCTGCAGTTGAGAAGACTGACTGAATCCCTTCCCACACTTAGAGCAGATGAATGACCTTTCCTCACTGTGAGTGCATTGATGAATTTCCAGTTGAGGTGGGGATTTGAATCCTCCTTCACTGTCCTCATATTTCCATACTTTCTCCCCAGCATGACTGTGATTATGTCTCGACAGTTCAGATGATTTCATCCACACAGAGGACAGTTGCACAGTTTCTCCTCACTTGGTGTTTTCTCCTTCCAAGTTCAAAATTGAACAATATTCCAATCATAAAATAAAAATCAATCTTTCCAATTCTAATATGATACCTGGTTCTGTTTCCTGACCACAGATTGTCCCCTTCACATAATCTGTGAAACTAATTAAAGAGAAGGGAAGTGAGTAAGAAGACCACCGTCTGACTGAATGGTCATCCCTGAGACCTGGCTGCAGGATGAAATTCTAGGACATTCCTGAATAGGGCGCGCGATGTCTACGCCCCCCCCCGCAAAGGACACCAGTGCGCATGCGCTGGATTGAGCCTGTTGGAGCATGCGCAAATTGACAGAAGGCCCCTTTTTCAGTCTCCAGATAATAGCGGGGAGGGGGTGGTTCCGTTGGAATAATAGAGCCAGCGGTGGGAGAGGTGGTGCGATCCGTCTTGGTAATATCCAGTAAAGGTCCTGCGAACCGAATAAGAATTAGCGGGTCCCGCGGTTTCAGCCCTGAGTTTAATTCCCGGGAGCTTGGCTGTGGCCGCCATTTTGTTTGGGACGAGGCGCATGCGCCGTTTTCCTGGTGACGCACAGCGAGTGGGCGGGGCCTGCGGTGCCAGTGACGGAGACAGTGGAGAATGGGAGGGGCCTG
>NW_025214977.1:31953-34457 GCF_004010195.1 Chiloscyllium plagiosum
ACCAGCACTGGAATGATTTGAACTTCTCTCCTGTCCTGACAGTGATCACTTTTATAAACTTCTTTTACAGAGGATCAGGAGAGAGCTAGAGAAAGGCAACTCAAACCAAACCAAAAACAGTCAAAATCTGATACAACACAATTAATCAGGAACTAAATGCTATCGGTCTTTGAACGTGGAAGCAGAAGTGTTACAACCAGATGCACAGCCTCGGAAAAGCTTTGCACCATTCGAAGCAGACAGGACCTGGACAGCGTAGGGTTACAGAGATCTACAGCACAGTAAAAGGTCCTTGAGCCCTTCTGCAATTTCAACCAAAAGCAGAAAATCTCACCTTGCCTCGTAATCTGTTAAAGGGACAGAGGACTCCCAAATTCCACTATTCTTTTTAAAAATATCAATTTTATTCTTTAACCCTAAAAGTGAACATTAAACATTTTAAAAAGTGAATATTTTAACTGGGGCAAAAGAAATTATGACGCGATCAGACAGGAGTTGGGACGTACAGACTGGGAACAATTGTGCCATAGAAAGGGTATGGCAGACATGTGGAGCAGTTGTTGCGAGTGATGCACAAATATGTTCCTCTGAGACAGGTAAGAAGGGGTAACGTGAACAGAGGAGCTTCTCCTCAAAAGGAAGCAGGGAGCTTATGTAAGGTGGAGGAGGCAAGGATCTAACACAGCTTTAGAGGATTGCAGGCTTGCTAGAAAGGAGCTCAGTAATGGACTGAGGAGAGCGGGGAGGTGGAACAGATCAAGATTGATGAGGTTGATGTGCTGGAAATTTTGGCAAACATTAAGATTGATAAGCCCCAATGACCAGACCTGATTTATCCTAGGCTACTCGAGGAAGCAAGAAAGGAGGTTGCTAAGCCGCTCGTGAAGATCTTTGCATCCACACTCTCCACGGGAGTCATATAGGAGGATTGCTAGGAGGCAATTACCCTTCTTTTCAAGAAGGGTAATAGGGGAATCCCTGGCAATTACAGACCAGCCAGTCTTCCGTCTGTGGTCAGCAAGGTTTTGGAAAGAATTTCTGACTATTTGGAAAAGCATAGCGGGATTAAAGGCAGTCATAATGGCTTTGTGAAGGGCAGGTCATCCCTCATAAATCTTATTGAGTTCTTTGAGGAAGTGACAGGACAGGAAGGTCAAGCTAGCGGATGTGATGTATAAGGACTTCACCATGGCATTTGATAAGGTTCCCCATGGTAGGGCTCATCCATAAAGTCAGGAGGTATGGGTTTTGGGAGATTTGGCTATTTGGATTCAGAATTGGCTAGCTGACAGAAGGCAGAGAGTGGTTGTAGATGGCAAGTTCTGCCTGGAGGTCAGTCTTTAGTGGTGTCCCACAGGGCTCTGTTCTTGGGTCTCTGCTCTTTGTAGTTTTTTATAAATGACTTGGATGAGGAGATTGACGGGTGGGTTAGTAAATTTGCAGATGGCACATAGGTTAGAGGTGCTGTTGATAGTATCGAGGGCAATTGCAGGATGCAGCACAACATAGACAGGATGCAGATCTGGGTTGAAAAATTGCAGATGGAATTAAACCTGGATAAATGCGAAATGATGCAATTTGAAAGGTTGAACTAGAACGCTGAATACAGGACTAAAGACCATATTCTTGGAAGTGTGGAGGAACAGAGGGAACTTTGTGTTCAAGTACACAGTTCCCGCAAATATGCCACCCAAGTGGATAGGGTTATTTAGAAAGCATATGGTGATTTGGCTTTCATTAACAGGGGAATCAAGTTTAAGAGCCGAGAGATTTTGCTACAGTTCTACAAGTCCCTGTGAGACCACACTTAGAATATTGTGTCCGGTTCTGGTTGCCCGACTAAGGAAAGATGCAGAGGCTTTGGAGAGGGTGCAAAGAATGTTTATCAGGGCTGCCTGGACTGGAGGGCTTGCCTTATGAAGAGGGATTGACGAAGCTCAGACTTTTCTCTCTGGAGAGAAGGAGGAGGAGAGGAGACCTGATCGAGGTATACAAGGTAATGAGAATAATAGATAGAGACAATAACCAGAAACGTTTCCATAGGGCAGGATTGACTGGCACGAGGAGTCATAGTTTAAGTTATTAGGAGAGAGGTTAAACGGGTCGTCAGAGGTAGGTTTTCCCCGCAGAGTGATGTGAACGCATGGAATGCTGTTGCCAGCGGTGCTGGTGGAAGCAGAGTCATTAGGGACAATTAAGCGACTACTGGACATGCACATGGATTTCAGTGAATTGAGGGGTGCATAGGTTAAGTTATTTTATTTTACATTAGGATTAATCTTGGCACAACATCGTGGGCCAAAGGGCCTGTTCTGTACTGTGCTTTTCTATGTTCTATGTAAACAATAACTATTTACAACTCTGAACCATTTTTCTCTTAAAGATCTGTTTTCTATGTCCAACTCTATAACAATATACTGATCCAATAAACCCCAATGAAAATGTGCAACATATTAATTTTCAAATCCGGTGTCGATCTTCCTGTTTGTAGATCTCCCTGGGTC
>NW_025214977.1:34545-46875 GCF_004010195.1 Chiloscyllium plagiosum
ACCTTTGATACCCCAAATATCGGATCATCTCACTGGTTCTAAGTTGTCAAAACGGTAAAATTCAAATTCCATTGTGTTTTAGTTTACTGGGGCATTATTTAAATTGATTGGTTGAATTCAAATGGTGGTCAAACTACTAGGTATCTAGTTTACAACCAAATGTTACATATTTTCAAGTCATAGTCAAGTCACACGACAGTTGCTCTCACTGCCAAAACATCCTTCACTCTCCCTTAAAGGTACAGCAAACACATTCAACTTCATAACAGCATCTTCAATATTTGGAGAGTTTCGCCTTCTGTCACCCTTACAGACAGTGAGTTCCCATTTCCCACCTCCCTGTGGCTGTGTTTGTGTGTGGGCAAGGCTTGAACTGATCACCAAACCTGGAGACAAGCAACAACACCAGTACCACAGGGAAACAATGTAAACATGGGGATTATGGAAAGGCATTCAAATACTCATTCCTGTTGGAAATTCATTCGCACTGACACACTGGGGAGAAGCCATTCTCCTGCATTCAGTGTGGGAAAGGATTCATTCAGTCAACAACGCTGCTGACATACCAGCTATTTCACACAAGTGAGAGACCATTCACCTGTTGTCTCTGTGAGAAAGGATTCACTCAGAGTGACTGGTACATCAGGTTCATACTGGGGAGAAGCTATTCATTCCCCTGCTCCATTTGAGAGAGGGAGTTTCTCAAATGTCACGGCTACTCATCCATCAGCATGTTCAAACTGCGGAAAAAAATAGTCATCTGTCGTTTGGGAGAAAGGGTTCCCTAAAACAAATAACCTTCTGACCCATCAATGAGTTCACCTTGTGTCAAGGCCATTCGCCTGTACTGTGTGAGAGAAAGGATTCACGACTTCATCCAGCCGTCTGACACATCAACAGATTCACACCTGGGAGTGACCTGTTCAACCAATGCAAGTGGATTTAATCAGCTCACACATCAACAAGTCGACATGTGACTGCAGAAGTTGGAATATTCCACCACTCCTGTTGCTCATGACATCCATCATTGAATCAAGTACATTCTTACAGTTCGGGTTTGTTTCTGCTGAGGTTACTTCCTTATCACTAGAGTAGAGTTGAAGATTCTTGTCATTGTAGCTGACAGCATTCTTTGGGGTATAGTGACCTTTTAAAATCAGCTCTCTGTGATCAATCTGTCAAATTCAGAAAAATTTCACAGGCAATTAGTGTGCAACTAATATAGAATTTCTGCTTCAAATGGAACTTGCTCCCTTGATATCTGAAAAGTTCCCCGGCATTAAAATCTCCACAAAGAAAGTGTTGTTAAATCCTTGCTGACAATTCTCACTGACTTGAATATTGCACACTTGGCCCTACTTTCCTACCAGGAAGAATGGGAATCAAAGTTTATGTCAGAGCTGAAGAGATTGGTGTCAGTGACTGTGGGGCTGGTTTATATCAGACAGGGGGAGATTGGTGTCAGTGAATAAGGGGCTGGTTTATATCAGACAGGAGATGATTGGTGTCAGGGACTGTGGGGCTGGTTTATATCAGACAGGGAAAAATATTGTCAATGTCGGTGGGGCTGTTTTATATCAGACAGGAGAAGATTGGTGTCAGGGACTGTGGGGCTGGTTTATATCAGACAGGAGAAGATTGGTGTCAGGGACTGTGGGGCTGGTTTATATCAGACAGGAGGAGATTGGTGTCAGGGACTGTGGGGTTGGTTTATATCAGACAGGCGGAGATCGGTGTCAGTGACTGCAGGGCTGGTGTATATCAGACGCCGGGAGATTATTGTCAGTGTCTGTGGGGCTGATTTCAACCAGACTTGCGGAGATTGGTGTCACTGACTGGGAGAAAGTGTGGACTGCAGATGCTGGAGATCAGAGCTGAAAACGTGTTGCTGGAAAAGCGCAGCAGGTCAGGCAGCATCCAAGGAGCAGGGGAATCGACGTTTCGGGCTTGAGCCCTTCTTCAGGAATCATTCCCAAAACGTCGATTCCCCTGCTCCTTGGATGCTGCCTGACCTGCTGCTCTTTTCCAGCAACACGTTTTCGTCACTGACTGTCTGGCTAGTTTATATCAGAAAGGGAGGGATTGGTGTCAGTGGTCTAGGAGCTGGTTTATATCAGATAAGAGGAAATTGGTGAATGATTTTGTGGGAATGGTTTAAACTGGACAGGGGGAGTTTGGTATCACTCTCTAGGGGACGAGTTTATATCAGGGGAGATTGGTGTCAGTGAATGAGGGGCTCGTTTATGTCGGAGAGGCAGAGAATGGTGTCAGAACTGTAGAGCTGGTTTATATCAAATAGGCAGAGATTGGTGTCAGTGACTGTAAAGCTGGTTAATACCAGACAGGGGGAGATTGGTGTCAGGGACTTTGGGTCTGGTTAATATCAGACAGGGGGAGATTGGCGTCAGTGACGGTGGGGCTGGTTTATATCAGACAGAGAGAGATTGGTGTCAGTGACTGTGGGGCTCGTTTATATCAGACAGAGAGAGATTGGTGTCAGTGATTGTGGGTTGGTTTATATCAGACATGCAGAAATTGGTATCAGTGACTGTGGGTTGGTTTATATCAGACAGGCAGAGACTGATGTCAGTGACTGTGGGGCTTGTTTATATCAGACAAGGGGAGATTGGCATCAGTGACTGTGGGTCTGATTATTATCAGAGCTGGAAATGTGTTGCTGGATAAGCGCAGCAGGTCAGGCAGCATCCAGGGAACAGGAGAATCGATGTTTCGGGCATAAGTCCTTCTTCAGTAATCATGCCCGAAAAGTCGATTCTCCTGTTCCCTGGATGCTGCCTGACCTGCTGCGCTTTTCCAGCAACACATTTTCAGCTCAGATCTCCAGCATCTGCAGACCTCACTTTCTCCTCTGATTTATATCAGGCAGGCAAAGATTGGTGTCAGTGACAATGGGGCTGGATTATATCAGACAGGGGGCGATTGGCGTCAGTTAAAAAGGGGCTGGTTTATCTCAGACAGGAGGAGCTGGGGTCAGTGACTGTGGAGCTGGTTTATATTAACAGGGGAGATTGGCGTCAGTGACTGTGGGTCTGGTTTATATCAGACAGAGGGAGATTGGTGTCAGTGACTGTGGGGTTGGATTATATCAGACAGGAGGAGATTGGTTTCAGTGACTGTGGGTCTGGTTTATATCAGAAAGGGGGAGATTGGTGTCAGTGACTGTGGGGCTGGTTTATATCAGAGAGAGGGAGATTGGTGTCAGTGACTGTGGGTCTGGTTTATATCAGACAGAGGGAGATTGGAGGCAGTGACTGTGGGGTTGAATTATATCAGACTGGAGGAAATTGGTGTCAGTGACTGTTGGTATGGTTTATATCTCACAGGGGGAGATTGGTGTCAGGGACTGAGTGTCTGGTTTATATCAGACAAGGGGAGATTGGTGTCAGTGACTGTGGGCTGGTTAATATCAGACAGGGGGAGAATGGTGTCAATGACTGTGGGGCTGGTTTTTTTTTCAGACGGGGGAGAATGGTGTCAGTGACTGTGGGACTGGATTATATCAGACAGAGGGAGATTGGTGTCTGTGACTGTGGAGCTCGTTGATATCAGACAGGGGGAGATTGGTGTCAGTGACTGTGGGGCTGGTTTATATCAGACGGGGGAGATTGGTGTCAGGGACTGTGGGTCTGGTTTATATCAGACAGGGGGAGATTTGCGTCCGTGACTGTGGGGCTGATTTATATCAGACAGAGGGAGATTGGTGTCACTGACTGTGGAGCTGGTTAATATCAGACAGGGGGAGATTGGAATCAGTGACAATGGGGCTGGTTTATATCAGACTGAGGGAGATTGGTGTCAGTGACTGTGGGGCTGGTTTATATCAGACAGGGGGAGATTGGTGTCAGTGACTGTAGGGCTGGTTGATATCAGACAGGTGGAGATTGGTGTCAGTGACTGTGGGGCTGGATTATACAAGGCAGAGGGAGATTGGTGTCAGTGACTGGAGGGCTGGTTGATATCAGATAGGGGGAGATTGGTGTCAGTGACCGTGGGGCTGGTTTATACCAGACAGGTGGAGATTGGTTTCAGTGACTGTGGGGCTGGATTATATCAGACAGGAATAAATGGCTGTCAGTGACTGTGGGCTGGTTTATATCAGACAGGGGGAGATTGGTGTCAGTGACTGTGGAGCTGGTTTATATCAGACAGAGGGAGATTGGTGTCAGTGACTGAGGGTCTGGTTAATATCAGAAAGGGGGAGATTTGTGTCAGTGATTGTGGGGCTGATTTATATCAGACAGAGGGCTATTGGTGTCAGTGACGGTGGAGCTGGTTGATATCAGACAGTGGTAGATTGGCATCAGTGACAGTGGGGCTGGTTTATATCGGACAAGGGGAGATTGTTGTCAGTGACTGTGGGGCTGGTTTATATCAGACAGGGGGAGATTGTTGTCAGTGACCGTGGGGCTGGTTTATAACAGACAGAGGGAGATTGGTGTCAGTGACTGTAGGGCTGGTTGATGTCAGACAGGGGGAGATTGGTGTCCGTGACTGTGGGGCTGGATTATATCAGACAGGGGGAGATAGGTGTCAGTGACTGTGGGCCGGTTTATATCAGACAGGAATAAATTGGTGTCAGTGACTGTGGGCTGGTTTATATCAGACGGGGGAGATTGGTGTCAGTGACTGTGGGGCTGGATTATATCAGACAGCGGGAGATTGGTGTCAGTGACTGTTGAGCTGGTTTATATCGGACAGGAGGAGATTGGCGTTCGTGACTGTCGGGCTGGTTGATATCTGACAGCGGGAGATTGGTGTCAATGACTGTGGGGCTGGTTTTTATCAGACAGGGGGAGATTTGCGTCCGTGACTGTGGGCTGATTTATATCAGACAGAGGGAGATTGGTATCAGTGACTGTGGAGCTGGTTGATATCAGACAGGGGGAGATTGGCATCAGTGACAGTGGGGCTGGTTTATATCAGACAAGGGGAAATTGTTGTCAGTGACTGTGGGGTTGTTTTATATCAGACAGGGGGAGATTGGTGTCAGTGATCGTGGGGCTGGTTTATACCAGACAGAGGGAGATTGGTGTCAGTGACTGTAGGGCTGTTTGAGATCAGTCGGGGAGATTGGTGTCAGTGACGGTGGAGTTGGTGTATATCACTCTAATCTAGACTCTCGTTCCAGCATCCACAGTCCTTGATTTTACCTAGTTGGTTCATATCAGACAGGCAGAGATTGGCGTCACTGACTGTGGAGCTGGATTATATCAGAAAGGGAGAGATCGGTGTCAGTGACTGTGGGGCTGGATTATGTCAGACAGGAGGAGATTGGCGTCAGTGACTGCGGGCCTGGTTTATATCAGACAGGGGGAGATTGGTGTCAGTGACTGTGGGTCTGGTTTATATCCGACAGGGGGAGATTGGAGTCAGTGACTGTGGGTTTGAATTATATCAGACTGGAGGAAATTGGTGTCAGTGAGTGTGGGTATGATTTAAATCACACAGGGGGAGATTGGATTCAGTGACGGTGGGCTGGTTTATATCAGACGGGGGAGATTGGCTTCAGTGACTGTGGGGCTGGTTTATATCAGACAGGGGGAGAATGGTGTCAATGGCTGTGGGGCTGGTTTTTATCAGACCGGGGAGAATGGTATCAGTGACTGCGGGACTGGATTAAATCAGACATAGGGAGATTGGTGTCAGTGACTGTCGGGCTGGTTCATATCAGACTAGGGGAGATTGGTGTCAGTGACTGTGGGACTGGTTTATATCAGACAGGGGGAGATTGGTGTCAGGGACTATGGGCTCGTTTATATCAGACAGGAATAAATTGGTGTCAGTGACTGTGGGCTGGATTATATCAGACAGGGGGAGATTGGTGTCTGTGACTGTGGGTCTGGATTATATCAGACAGCGGGAGATTGGTGTCAGTGACTGTTGAGCTGGTTTATATCAGACAGGGGGAGATTTGTGTCAGTGGCTGTGGGCTGGTTTATATCAGACGGGGGAGATTGGTGTCAGTGACTGGAGTTGGTGTATATCAAAGCTAACTGTGTTTTTCCAGCACCGCTCTAATCTAGACTCTAGTTCTAGCATCCACAGTCTTTGATTTTACCAAGATTGTTCATATCAGACAGGCAGAGATTGGCGTCACCGACTGTGGAGCTGGATTATGTCAGACAGGAGGAGATTGGCGTCAGTGACTGCGGGCCTTGTTAATATTAGACAGGGGGTGATTGGTGTCAGGGACTGTGGGCCTGGTTTATATCAGACAAGGGGAGATTGGCGTCAGTGACTGTGGGGCTGGATTACATCAGACAAGGGGAGATTGCTGTCAGGGACTGTGGGACTGGTTTATATCAGTCAAGGGGAGATTTGTGTCAGTGACTCTGGGACTGATTCATATCAGACAGGGGAAGATTGGTGTCAGTGACTGTGGGGCTGGTTTATATCGGACAGAGGGAGCTTGGTGTCAGTGACTGTGGGACTGGTTTATATCAGACTGGAGGAAATTGGTGTCAGTGACTGTGGGTATGATTTATATCACACAGGAGGAAATTGTTGTCAGCGACTGTGGGACGGGTTGATATCAGACAGGGGGTGATTGGTGTCTGTGACTGTAGGCTGGTTAATATCAGACAGGAGGAGATAGGCTTCAGTGACTGTGGGGCTGGTTTATATCAGACAGAGGGAGATTGGTGTCAGTGTCAGTGGGACTGGTTTATATCAGACATGCAGAAATTGGTGTCAGTGACTGTGGGGCTGGATTATGTCAGACAGGAGGAGATTGGCGTAAGTGACTGTCGGGCTGGTTGATATCAGACAGCGGGAGATTGGTGTCAGTGACTGTGGGGTTGGTTTATATCAGACAGGGGGAGATTTGCGTCCGTGACTGTGGGCTGATTTATATCAGACAGAGGGAGATTGGTGTCAGTGACTGTGGAGCTGGTTGATATCAGACAGGGGGAGATTGGCATCAATGACAGTGGGGCTGGTTTATATGTGACAAGGGGAAATTGTTGTCAGTGACGGTGGGGTTGTTTTATATCAGATAGGGGGAGATTGGTGTCAGTGACCTTGGGGCTGGTTTATACCAGACAGAGGGGGATTGGTGTCAGTGACTGTAGGGCTGGTTGAGATCAGTCGGGGAGATTGGTGTCAGTGACTGTGGAGTTGGTGTATCTCAACGCTAACTGTGTTTTTCCCGCACCACTCTCATCTAGACTCTAGTTCCAGCATCCACAGTCCTTGTTTTTACCTAGTTGGTTCATATCAGACAGGCAGAGATTGGCGTCACTGACTGTGGGGCTGGATTACATCAGACAGGGAGAGATCGTTGTCAATGACTGTCGGGCAGGACTATGTCAGACAGGAGGAGATTGGCGTCAGTGACTGCGGGGCTGGTTTATATCAGACAGGGGGAGATTGGTGTCAGTGACTGTGGGTCTGATTTATATCCGACAGGGGGAGATTGGAGTCAGTGACTGTGGGTTTGAATTATATCAGACAGGAGGAAATTGGTGTCAGTGACTGTGGGTATGATTTATATCACACAGGGGGAGATTGGCTTCAGTGACTGTGGGTCTGGTTTATATCAGACAGGGGGAGAATGCTGTCAATGACTGTGGGGCTGGTTTTTATCAGACCGGGGAGAATGGTGTCAGTGACTGCTGGACTGGATTATATCAGACATAGGGAGATTGGTGTCAGTGACTGTAGGGCTGGTTCATATCAGACATGGGAGATTGGTGTCAGTGACTGTGGGACTGGTTTATATCAGACAGGGGGAGATTGGTGTCAGGGACTGTGGGTCTGGTTTATATCAGACAAGGGGAGATTGGTGTCAGTGACTGTCGGGCTGGTTGATATCAGACAACGGGAGATTGGTGTCAGTGACTGTGGGGCTGGTTTATATCAGACGGGGGAGATTGGTGTCATTGACTGTGGGGCTGGTTTATATCAGACAAGGGGAGATTGGTGTCAGTGACTGTCGGGCTTGTTGATATCAGACAGCGGGAGATTGGTGTCAGTGACTGTGGAGCTGGTTAATATCAGACAGGGGGAGATTTGCGTCAGTGACTGTTGGGCTGGTTGATATCAGACAGGGGGAGATTGGTGTCCGTGACTGTGGGGATGGATTATATCAGACAGGGGGAGATAGGTGTCAGTGACGTTTGGCTCGTTTATATCAGACAGGAATAAATTGGTGTCAGTGACTGTGGGCTGGTTTATATCAAACAGGGGGAGATTGGTTTCAGTGACTGTGGGGCTGGATTATATCAGACAGCGGGAGATTGGTGTCAAAGACTGTTGAGCTGGTTTATATCAGACGGGGGAGATTGGTGTCAGTGACTGTGGAGTTGCTAACTGTGTTTTTCCAGCACCACTCTAATCTAGACTCTAGTTCCAGCATCCACAGTCCTTGATTTTACCAAGTTTGTTCATATCAGACAGGCAGAGATTGGCGTCACTGACGGTGGGGCTGGATTATGTCAGACAGGAGGAGATTGGCGTCAGTGACTGCGGGCCTGGTTCATATTAGACAGGGGGAGATTGGTATCAGGGACTGTGGGGCTGGTTTATATCGGACAGGGGGAGCTTGGTGTCAGTGACTGTGGTTCTGGTTTATATCAGACTGGAGGAAATTGGTGTCAGTGACTGTGGGTATGATTTATATCACACAGGGGGAGATTGGATTCAGTGACGGTGACTCTGGTTTATATCAGACAAGGGGAGATTGGTGTCAGTAACAGTGGGTAGGTTTATATCAGACGGGGGAGATTGGCTTCAGTGACTGTGGGGCTGGTTTATATCAGACAGGGGGAGATTGGTGTCAGTGACTGTGAGACTGGTTTATATCAGACAGGGGGAGATTGGCTTCAGTGACTGTGGGGCTGGATTATATCAGACAGGGGGAGATAGGTGTCACTGACTGTGGGCTGGTTTATATCAGACAGGGAGAGATTGGTGTCAGTGACTGTGGGGCTGGCTTATATCAGACAGAGGGAGATTGGTGTCAGTGACTGTGGGACTGGTTTATCTCAGACAGGAGGAAATTGGTGTCAGTGACTGTGGGCTGGTTTATATCAGACGGAGGAGATTGGTGTCAGTGACTGTGGAGTTGGTGTATATCAACGCTAACTGTGTTTTTCCATCAACACTCTTATCTAGACTCTCGTTCGAGCATCCATAGTCCTTGTTTTTACCTAGTTGGTTCATAACAGACAGGCAGAGATTGGCGTCACTGACTGTGTGGCTGGATTATATCAGACAGGGAGAGATCGGTGTCAGTGACTGTGGGGCTGGATTATGTCAGACAGGAGGAGATTGGCGTCAGTGACTGCGGACCTATTTTATATCAGACTGGGCGAGATTGGTGTCAGTGACTGTGTGTCTGGTTTATATCCGACAGCGGGAGATTGGAGTCAGTGATTGTGGGTTTGAATTATATCAGACTGGAGGAAATTGGTGTCAGTGACTGTGGGTATGATTTATATCACACAGGGGGAGATTGGATTCAGTGACGGTGGGTCTGGTTTATATCAGACAAGGGGAGATTGGTGTCAGTGACTCTGGGTCTGGTTTATATCAGACAGAGGGAGATTGGTGTCAGTGTCTGTGGGGCTGGTTTTTATCAGACAGAGGGTTATTGGTGTCAGTGACTGTGGGGCTGGTTTATATCAGACTGGGGGAGATTGGTGTCAGTGTCAGTGTCTGTGTGGCTGGTTTATATCAGACAGGGGGAGATTGTTGGTCAGTGACTGTGGGGCTGGTTTTTATCAGACCGGGGAGAATGGTGTCAGTGACTGCGGGACTGGATTATATCAGACAGAGTGAGATTGGTGTCAGTGACTGTAGTGCTGGTTCATATCAGACAAGGGGAGATTGGTGTCAGTGACTGTGAGTCTGGTTTATATTCAGTGACTGTGGGTTTGGTTTATATCAGACAGAGGGAAATTTTTGTCAGTGACTGTGGGACTGGTTTATATCAGACAGGAGGAAATTGGTGTCAGTGACTGTGGGCTGGTTTATATCAGACGGGGGAGATTGGTGTCAGTGACTGTGGAGTTGGTGTATATCAACGCTAACTGTGTTTTCCCAGCACCACTCTAATCTAGACTCTAGTTTCAGCATCCACAGTCTTTCTTTTTACCTACTTGGTACATATCAGATAGGCAGAGATTGGCGTCACTGACTGTGGGGCTGAATTATATCAGACAGGGGGAGATTGGTGTCAGTGACTGTGGGCTGGTTTATATCAGAGAGGAATAAAATGGTGTCAGTGACTGTGGGCTGGTTTATGTCAGACAGGGGGAGATTGGTGTCAGTGACTGTGGGGCTGGATTATATCAGACAGGGGGAGATTTGCGTCCGTCACTGTGGAGCTGATTTATATGAGACAGAGGGAGATTGGTGTCAGTGACTGTGGAGCTGGTTGATATCAGACAGGGGGCGATTGGCATCAGTGACAGTGGGGCTGGTTTATATCGTACAAGGGGAGATTGGTGTCAGTGACTGTGGGGCTAGATTATATCAGACAGGGGGAGATTTGCGTCCGTGACTGTGGGGCTGATTGATATCAGACAGAGGGAGATTCGTGTCAGTGACTGTGGAGCTGGTTGATATCAGACAGGGGTAGATTGGCATCAGTGACAGTGGGACTGGTTTATATCAGACAAGGGGAGATTGGTGTCAGTGACAGTGGGTCAGGTTTATATCAGACAAGGGGAGATTGGTGTCAGTGACTGTGGGCTGGTTTATATAAGACAGGTGGAGATTGGTGTCAGTGACTGTGGGGCTGGATTATATCAGACAGGGGGAGATAGGTATCAGTGACTATGGGCTGGTTTATTTCAGAGAGGAATAAAGTGGTCTCAGTGACTGTGGGCTGGTTTATATCAGACAGGGTGAGATTGGTGTCAGTGACTGTGTGGCTGGATTATATCAGACAGAGGGAAATTGGTGTCGGTGACTGTGGGACTTGTTTATATCAGACAGGAGGAAATTGGTGTCAGTGACTGTGGGCTGGTTTATATCAGACGGGGGAGATTGGTGTCAGTGACTGTGGAGTTGGTGTATATCAACGCTAACTGTGTTTTTCCAGCACCACTCTAATCTAGACTCTAGTTTCAGCAACCACAGTCCTTGTTTTTACCGAGTTGGTTCATATCAGACAGGCAGAGATTGGCGTCACTGACTGTGGGGCTGGATTATATCAGACAGGGCGAGATTGGTGTCAGTGACTGTGGTGCTGGATTATGTCAGACAGCAGGAAATTGTTGTCAGTGACTGTGGGACTGTTTGATATCCGACAGGGGGAGATTGGTGTCAGTGACTATGAGTCTGGTTGATATCAGACAGGAGGAAATTGTTGTCAGTGACTGTGGGACTGGTTTATATCAGACAGGGGAGATTGGTGTCAGTGACTGTGGGGCTGGTTTATATCAGACAGGAGGAGATTGGCGTCAGTGACTGTGCGGCTGGTTTATATCAGACAGGGGGAGATTGGCGTCAGTTACTGTGGGTCTGGTTTATTTCAGACAGGGGGAGAATGGTGTCAGTGCTTGTGGGGCTGGATTATATCAGACAAGGGGAGATTGGTGTCAGTGACTGTGGAGCTGGTTGATATCAGACAAGGGGAGATTGGTGTCAGTGACTGTGGGTCTGTTTTATAGCAGACAAGAGGAGATTGGTGTCAGTGACTGTGGGGCTGTTTCATATCAGACAAGGGGAGATTGGTGTCAGTGACTGTGGGTCTGGTTTATATCAGACAGGGGGAGAGTGGTGTCAGTGACTGTCGGGCTGGTTGAGCTCAGACAGCAGGAGATTGTTGTCCGTGACTATGGGGCTGGTTTATATCAGACAGTGGGAGATTTGCGTCTGTGACTGTGGGGCTGATTTATATCAGACAGAGGGAGATTGGTGTCAGTGACTATGGAGCTGGTTGATATCGGACAGGGGGAGATTGCCATCAGTGACAGTGGGGCTGGTTTATATCAGACAAGGGGAGATTGGTGTCAGTGACTGTGGGCTGGTTTATATCAGACAATGGGAGATCAGTGTCAGTGACTGTGTGGCTGGTTTATACCAGACGAGGGAGTTTGGTGTCAGTGACTGTGGGTCTGTTTGATATCAGACAGGGAGAGATTGGTGTCCGTGACTGTGGGGCTGGATTATATCATACAGGGGAAGATAGGTGTCAGTAACGATGGGCAAAAGCCCTTCATCAGGAATAAAGGCAGAGAGCCTGAAGCGTGGAGAGATAACTTAGAGGAGGGTTGCGGTGGGGATAGAGTAGCATAGAGTACAATAGGTCAGTGGGGGAGGAGATGAAGGTGATAGGTCAGGGAGGAGAGGGTGGAGTGG
>NW_025214977.1:48744-52178 GCF_004010195.1 Chiloscyllium plagiosum
TGGTGTCAGTGACTGTGGGGCTGGATTATAGCAGACAGAGTGAGTTTGGTGTCAGTGACTGTGGAGCTGGTTGATATCAGACAGGGGGCGATTGGTGTCAGGGACTGTGGGTCTGGTTGATATCAGTCTAGGGGTGATTGGCGTCAGTGACTGTGGGGCTGAATTATATCAGACAAGGGGAGATTTGTGTCTGGGAATGTGTGGCTGGTTGATATCAGACAGCGGGAGATTGGTGTCAGTGACTGTGGGGCTGGTTTATATCAGACAGGGGGAGATTTGCGTCCGTGACTGTGGGGCTGGCTTATATCAGACAGAGGGAGATTGGTGTCAGTGACTGTGGGACTGGTTTATCTCAGACGGAGGAGATTGCTGTCAGTGACTGTGGAGTTGGTGTATATCAACGCTAACTGTGTTTTTCCAGCACCACTCTAATCTAGACTCTAGTTCCAGCATCCACAGTCCTTGTCTTTACCTAGTTGGTTCATATCAGACATGCAGAGATTGGCGCCACTGACTGTGGGGCTGGATTATATCAGACAGGGGGAGATTGGTGTCAGTGACTGTGGGGCTGGATTATGTCAGACAGGAGGAAATTGTTGTCAGTGACTGTGGGACTGGTTGTTATCAGACAGGGGGAGATTGGTGTCAGTGACTGTCGGCTGGTTTATATCAGACAGGAGGAGATTGGCTTCAGTGACTGTGGGCCTGGTTTATATCTGGCAGCGGGAGATTGGTGTCAGTGTCAGTGGACTGGTTTATATCAGACATGCAGAAATTGGTGTCAGTGACTATGGGGCTGGATTATGTCTGGCAGGAGGAGATTGGCGTCAGTGACGGTGGGCCTGATTTATATCAGAAAAGGGGAGATTGGTGTCAGTGACCGTGGGACTGGTTTATACCAGACTGAGGGAGATTAGTGTCAGTGACTGTCGGGCTGGTTGATATCAGACAGGGGGAGATTGGTGTCAGTGACTGTGGGGCTGGTTTATATCGGACAGAGGGAGATTGGTGTCAGTGACTGTGGGTCTGGTTTATATCAGACAGCGGGAGATTTGAGTCAGTGACTGTGGGGTTGTATTATATCAGACTGGAGGAAATTGGTGTCAGTGACTTTGGGTATGATTTATCTCACACAGGGGGAGATTGGATTCAGTGACGGTGAGTCTGGTTTATCTCAGACAGGGGAGATTGGTGTCAGTGACTATGGGCTGGTTTATATCAGAGGGGGGAGATTGGCTTCAGTGACTGTGGGTATGATTTATATCACACAGGGGGAGAATGGTGTCAATGACTGTGGGGTGGTTTTTATCAGACCGGGGAGAATGGTGTCAGTGACTGCGGGATTGGGCTATATCAGACTGATGGAGATTGGTGTCAGTGACTGTCGGGCTGGTTGATATCAGACATGGGGAGATTGGTGTCAGTGACTGTGGGGCTGGTTCATATCAGACAAGGGGAGATTGGTGTCAGTGACTGTGGGACTGGTTTATATCAGACGGTGGAGATTGGTGTCAGGGACTGTGGGTCTGGTTTATATCAGACAAGGGGAGGTTGGTGTCAGTGGCTCTCGGGCGGGTTGATATCAGACAGCGGGAGATTGGTGTCAGTGACTGTGGGGCTGGTTTATATCGGACAGGGGGAGGTTTGCGTCCGTGACTGTGGGGCTGATTTATATCAGACAGAGGGAGATTGGTTTCAGTGACTGTGGAGCTGGTTGATATCAGACAGGGGGAGATTGGTGTCAGTGACCGTGTGGCTGGTTTATATCAGACAAGGGGAGATTGGTGTCAGTGACAGTGGGGCTGGATTATATCAGAGAGGGGGAGATAGGTGTCAGTGTCTATGGGCTGGCTGATATCAGACAGGGGGAGATTGGCGTCAGTGAATGTGGGTCTGGATTATATCAGACAGGGGGAGATTGGTGTCAGTGACTGTGGGTTTGGATTATATCAGACAGGGGGAGATAGGTGTCAGTGACTATGGGCTGGTTTATATCAGAGAGGAACAAATTGGTGTAGTGACTGTGGGCTGGTTTATGTCAGACAGGGGGAGATTAGTGTCAGTGACTGTGGGGCTGGATTATATCAGAAAGAGGGAGATTGGTGTCAGTGACTGTGGAGTTGGTGTATATCAACGCTAACTGTGTTTTTCCAACACCACTCTAATCTAGACTCTAGTTTCAGCATCCACAGTCCTTGTTTTTACCTAGTTGGTTCATATCAGACAGGCAGAGATTGGCGTAACTGACTGTGGGGCTGGATTGTATCAGACAGGGGGAGATTGGTGCCAGTGACTGTGGGGCTGGATTATGTCAGACAGGAGGAAATTGTTGTCAGTGACTGTGGGACTGTTTGATATCAGACAGGGGGAGATTGGTGTCAGTGACTGTAGGCTGCTTTATATCAGACAGGAGGAGATTGGCTTCAGTGACTGTGGGGCTGGTTTATATCAGACAGGAGGAGATTGGCTTCAGTGACTGTGGGGCT
The DNA here is from genome assembly GCF_004010195.1 of Chiloscyllium plagiosum. Taxonomy (NCBI): domain Eukaryota; kingdom Metazoa; phylum Chordata; class Chondrichthyes; order Orectolobiformes; family Hemiscylliidae; genus Chiloscyllium; species Chiloscyllium plagiosum. The sequence goes on from NW_025214977.1 coordinate 51,231, forward strand.
GGTTTAGATCAGACAGCCCAAGATTGGTGTCAGTGTCAGTGGGACTGGTTTATATCAGACATGCAGAAATTGGTGTCAGTGACTAGGGTGCTGGTTTATGTCAGACAGGGGGAGATTGGCGTCAGAGAGAAAGGGGCTGGTTTATGTCAGAAAGGAGGAGATTGGCGTCAGTGACTGTGAGTCTGGTTTGGACTGGTTTATGTCAGACGGGGGAGATTGGTGTCAGTGACTGTGGGGCTGGTTTATTTCAGACAGAGGGAGTTTGGTGTCACTGACTGTGGGGCTGGTTTATATCAGACAGGGGGAGAATGGTGTCGGTGAGTATGGGGCTGCATTATATCAGACAGGAGGAAATTGATGTCAGTGACTGTGGGGTTGGTTTATATCAGACAGAGGGAGATTGGCGACAGTGATTGTGGGGCTGGTTTACATCAGACAAGGGGAGATTGGCGTCAGTGACTGTGGGCTAATTTATATCAGACAAGGAGAGATTGGTGTCAGTGACTGTGGAGCTGGTTGATATCAGACAGGAGGATAATGGTGTCAGTGACTTTGGGACTGGTTCATATCAGACAGCGGTAGATTGTCGTCAGTGACTGTGGGTTGGTTTATATCAGACAGGAAGAAATTGCTGTCAGTGACTGTGTGCTGGTTTATATCAGACAGGGGGAGATGGGTGTCAGTGACTGTGGGGCTGGATTATATCAGACAGAGGGAGATTGGTGTCAGTGACTTTGGAGTTGGAGTATATCAATGCTACCTGTGTTTTTCCAGCACCACTCAAATCTAGACTCTAGTTTCAGCATCTACAGTCCTTGTTTTTACCGAGTTGGTTCATATCAGACAGGCAGAGATTGGCGTCACTGACTGTGGGGCTGGATTATATCAGACAGGGGGAGATTGGTGTCAGTGACTGTGGGGCTGGATTATATCAGACAGGAGGAGATT
>NW_025214977.1:54297-57110 GCF_004010195.1 Chiloscyllium plagiosum
GACTGTGGGGCTGGATTATATCAGACAAGGGGAGATCGGTGTCAGTGACTGTGGGACTGGTTTATATCAGACGGGGGAGATTGGTGTCAGGGACTGTGGGTCTGGTTTATATCAGACAAGGGGAGATTGGTGTCAGTGACTGTGGACTGGTTTATATCAGACTGAGGGTGATTGTGTCGGTGACTGTGGGGCTGGGTTTATATCAGACTGGGGGAGTTTGGCGTCAGTGACTGTGGGGCTGGTTTTTATCGGACAGGGTGAAAATTGTGTCAGTGACTGTGGGGCTGGTTTATATCAGACAGGGGGAGAATGATGTCAGTGACTGTGGGGCTGGATTATAGAAGACAAAGGGAGATTGGATACAGTGACTGTGGAGCTGGTTGATATCAGACAGGGGGAGATTGGTGTCAGCGACTATGGGTCTTGTTTATATCAGACAGGTGGAGATTAGTGTCAGGGACTGTGGGTCTGGTTTATATCAGACAAGGGGAGATTGGTGTCAGTGACTGTGGGGCTGGTTCATATCAGACAAGGGGAGATTTAGAACATAGAACATAGAACATAGAAGAATACAGCGCAGTACAGGCCCTTGGGCCCTCGATGTTGCGCCGATCCAAGCCCACCTAAACTACACTAACCCACTATCCTCCATATACCTATCCAATGCCCTCTTAAATGCCCATAAAGAGGGAGAGTCCACACTGTTACTGGATCAAATGGATCGACTTGTTTGGAGATCCCAATGGTGGGATTGCGGCACGTTCACCCAGCAACAGTGACCGCAGGACAGACAGTACAGTATCAATGTGAAGAAGAGTGATGGATTGTGCATTGCCTCAGAGAAATGGGAGGAGGGACCTAAAGGACGATTAATGATCGTGGGAAGGAGAGAAATCTCCGACAACGGGTGTGTTTGAATCCTGATATATGAAACGCAGAGATGTGAAAGAGTGGAATTTGAAGGTAAAACAACTGTTTCTTACCATGTGTCACAAAAAGGACAACGGAGAGAACACTTAGTGTCGTGTATGGTTTCGAACCGAGGTTGCTGTGGTCACAATGCAAAATACAGATGACCACGATCACAGCAACAACAGAACAGGATACTTGCAAGCAGCAATAAGTGTACTAGCAGAGGAAATGATCGGAAAAACAGCAAATGTAAAATATCAGTACTCAGCGAAGAGTGGCAGTCATGTGGGAACTGCGAATGAGTTGAATCTTTAAATCCGATGTCTTCGGGGATGGTGTCAGTGACTGTGGGGCTGGTTTATCTCAGACAGTGAGTGATTGTGTCAGTAACTGTGGGGCTGGTTTTTATCAGACTGGGGGAGATTGGCGTCAGTGACTGTGGGGCTGGTTTATATCAGACAGGGGGAGAATGGTGTCAGTGACAGTCGGGCTGGTTTCTCTCAGACAGGGGGAGAATGGTGTCAGTGACTGTGGGGCTGTATTATAGCAGACAGAATGAGTTTGGTGTCAGTGACTGCGGAGCTGGTTGATATCAGACAGGGGCGATTGGTGTCAGGGACTGTGGGTCTGGTTGATATCAGACTAGGGGAGATTGGCTTCAGTGACTGTGGGGCTGCATTATATCAGACAAGGGGAGATTGGTGTCAGTGACTGTGGGGCTGGTTTATATCAGACAGAGGGAGATTGGCGTCAGTGACAGTGGGGCTGGTTTATATCAGACAGGGGAGATTGGTGTCAGTGACTGTGGGGCTGGAGTGTAGCAGACAGAGGGAGATTGGTGTCAGTGAATAAGGGGCTGGTTTATGTCAGACATGGGGAGATTGGTGTCAGTGACTGTGGGGATGGTTTATGTCGGACGGGGGAGATTGGTGTCAGTGACTGTGGGACTGGTTTATTTCAGACAGGGAGAGATTGGGGTCAGTGACTGTGGAGTTGGTTTATATCAACGCTACCTGTGATTTTCCAGCACCACTCTAATTAGGCTCCAGTTTCAGCATCGACAGTCCTTGTTTTTACCTAGTTGTTTCATGTCCGAAAGGCAGAGATTGGCGTCACTGACTGTGGGGCTGGTTTATATCAGACAAGGGTAGATTGGTGTCAGGGACTGTGGGTCTGGTTTATATCAGACATGGGGAGATTGTCGTCAGTGACTGTGGGGCTGGATTATATCAGACAAGGGGAGATTGGTTTTAAGGACTGTGAGGCTTGTTCATATCAGACAAGGGGAGATTTGTGTCAGTGACTGTGGGACTGGTTTATATCAGACAAGGGGAGATCGGTGTCATTGACTGTGGGACTGGTTTATATCAGACGGGGGAGATTGGTGTCAGGGACTGTGGGTCTGGTTTGTATCAGACAAGTGGAAATTGGAGTCAGTGACTGTGGGGCTGGTTGATATCAGACAGCGGGTGATTGGTGTCAGTGACTGTGGGACTGGTTTATATCAGACCGGGGGAGATTGGTGTCAGGGACTGTGGGTGTGTTTCATATCAGACAAGTGGAGATTGGTGACAGGCTCTGTGTGTCTGTTTTATATCAGACAATGGAAGATTGGTGTCAGTTACTGTGGAGCTGGTTGACATCAGACAGCGAGAGATTGGTGTCAGTGACTGTGGGGCTGGCTTATATCAGACAGGGGGATTTTGGCGTCCGTGACTGTGGGGCTGGTTTATATCAGATAGAGGGAGATTGGTGTCAGTGTCTGTGGGGCTGGTTTATATCACACAGGTGGAGATTGGTGTCAGGGATTGTGGGTCTGGTTCATATCAGACAAGGGGAGATTGGTGTCAGTGACTGTGGGGCTGGTTCATATAAGACAAGGGGAGATCGGTGTCAGTGAC
>NW_025214978.1:0-6378 GCF_004010195.1 Chiloscyllium plagiosum
AAAACAGGAAGCGGACAGGAAATATTTAAAAAATGCAATTTTGCGATTGGGGATAAGGTATGAATGTTACTTCCAGTTATAGGTGAACCATGAAAAGCAAGGTTTAGTAGACCTTATCAAACACAACGGATATTGAGTGAGGGTAACTACTTGATAGGGCCTCCAATAAGAAAGAAATCTCACAGCGTATATCATGTGAATATGCCCAAAAGGTACTTTGACAGGTAAGGACAGCCAGAAAATAAGGTGTTAATGATTATGGCACAGAAGGAAAAAAACAATTTCAGAGGATTCTGAATCGGACATTCCTCAAATTAAAGTGGACAATGAGGTAGTTGTCTAAACTTGGGATAAATGATTGAGTTACCTTTCTGAGAAAATTCGAAATGACCAGAAAGAGTTATTCCTATCAAATGGGGAGATATGCAGATATTAACTTGGAAGTACTCACCTAATTGTGCATAATGTAGCTATAAGAGATGCCGTTACGAATAAGCAACATCCTTACAGACATAATCCTCTAAAGTTGGCACAGGTTCAGAAGGAGATTGAATGCATGCTCTACGATGACATAATCAACATGTGTTACAGTGACTGGAAATCACCTATAGTCATGGTGCCAAAGCCAGAAGATACCCAACGATTATGAGTGGACTAACGTAACGTCTACGCAGTTAAAAACATTGATGCATACCCAGTTCCATGGTTGTAAGACTGTGTTGAAAATGTGGGACAAGCAACTTACATTTGATATGAAAAATGTGCCCGCCACATTTCAGGAACTAACCAATATGTTGCTGGATTATCCAACCTTTTACATTGATGACCTTGTGAATTTTAGTGAGTCGTGGACGAAACACTTACAGCATCTATCGGAATTGCTTGATGGACTTCGGAAGGCAGGCTTGGTGGTAAACTTAACGAAAATTGAATTTGGCAAAGCAAAAATTATCTTCCTTGGCCATGCTATTGGTCATAGATAAACGGTGCCATGAGATTTAAAAGTGAAGGTAATTGGGGAATTTCCCATACCGTTGACAAAAGAAACAGTTCCTGGGACTAAGTGGATTTTATCAAATGTTTGTGCCTCATTTTCGCAGTGTGATTGTTCCACATACTGAATTGTTAAAGAAAGGCAAGACGTTTCATTGGACAGAAGACTGTCAGAAGGCATTTAACGGAATTTGAAATATGTGTTAACCACTGTCCCACGATCAGACACACCAGAATATGCAAAACCATTTGAGGTGGATTCAAATGCGAATGATGTGGATTTCGGTGCTGGGCTCCTGCAGGAAGACGACAAGAAGACACAAAGACCTATTGGGTATTTCTCCAAGAAGTTGAATGTTCATTAGTAGAAATATTCAACAGTTGAGAAAGAGACTGTGAGCTTTGTGTTGGCACGACAACATTTCAGTGTTTACGTTGCCAGCAAAATATCAGAGACAACCATTTGCACTGATCATAACCCAATGAAGTCTTTTTGGAGAAATTTAAGGACAAAAACGCGACACTGTTTAGCTGGGGCCTGTTGCTCCAGCCATTCAATTTGAAAAGTGTGCACGTGGAGGTCTTGAAAACGTGATTGCCAATGCAAATGGAGCCACTCAATGACGGAAGTACCACACACTGAATCTGGATGAAGTTGTGCCTGTTCGCATGTTTATTGTAAACAAATGTATATGCACATTTCAGAGTACGAACCACTATTTTTGGTAGTTTTCAAAAGTGAAACCATCTTTGGATATTGAAGATTCGGTTTTAAATTGGGGAAGTTGTCACACAGGAAGTCTCTTTATAAGGTTATGTTGTCCATGATTTTTTTTTTTCAGAGAGGTTCTAAACATCCCAAGATTCCAACATGTCTCAATATTGAATGCTTCATTGGGGTCCTTTGTTTTTGCCTAACAGATAATGCCTCGGACAGAGGACTTTCAAGCCTTTAAAAAAACTGGCGCATTCAAGGGGATGTGGCCAGCTCTCCAGCTGTACAGGTCAGTTCAGTTCTAGGGTAAGTTGAGTCAGGTTCAGTGTTGAAACTGGACGCTCTCCCCCTCCTTCAGCCCTCTGACTTTGTAACCTATAAGGTTTCCTTTTGGTGTAATGTTTACTCTTTGTGCTCAGGGGTTTGTTTATTAGGATTGTTGCCAGTAATTTGGATCAGCATCATTAATTGGAGATATCCTGTCAGTTTTGGAAGGGATGAATTATTCAGGTACGGTATTTTTGGTTCGTTGTGTTTCATTCTTTATTTTTGCAAATGCATTCTGTTGGTTTAAAAGTCGGCTGTCAGATCAACTAATTCACTCTGGAAGTATCCACTATACACTTACCTTCAACAAATGGCAACATTGCGGACTGGGCTATGTCCTTAAGAATGTTGTGACGGGTCGGGCCTGGTCCATAACAATGTATAATAACCTTGTTTATTAAAAGTCATGAATTAACGAGTAAGGGATAGAATGAATATGATAATGGCTATGAGTCAGAAAGGGCTGCGGCCAGTGGCTGAAGTGACGTGAGGGGAGTGCAGCAATATCTCCCAAACACTAGTATTCAGCCATCACTGTTTCTGACAAATGGAATGAAATGCAATGCAGAGCAAGATAACAGATGACCCCTGGTATATGGAATGTTGAACAACAATGCGAATGGAATAGGGCAATTTTAAATGTGAAGTACATAGTTATATTTTATATATCGATTTTTTAAACACAGGTTATACAGGTTTTTAAGATTGTTTATATCTGGACGGGATATTCAGAAATAAAACAGACATAGATAAAAAAATGTATTTCATTATTGTGAGTTACAGCAGAGTAAAAGAGTGAGAATACAGCTCCTACCGAGCTGGTATAGAGATGATGGGCTGCATGACAACCACCTTTATTGTACTTATTCAGAGAAATATTTTGAAAATGTTCAGAGACTGAGGAGACAAGTTTAGTCATAAAACGCACAGACAATATCATAATTAATAAACTATTCCTATTTTTCATCAAGTGAAGCTGTCTCTAAAAGGCCTTTTAAATCAAAATCACTTTGATGAGTTCCGCGCATTTATTTTCAGAACTTAAAGAAGAAACAGACTCCAGTGCAATGCATGTGTCATTGACACAAGTGATGGGAACAGGAATGGAGGATGTTGTCCAAATATAATCGGTTTCAACATCCAGAGCAACCAGGAAAAGCAAAATATTTGAGATAGTGGAAATCTGAAATACAAATGCATTATGAAGGAGGAATGCAACAGATGATGCAGGATCTGGGCAGACAAGCAGAATTCACATATCGAGTCTTATATGAACCAGTTCTGAACAAGTTATTTGGGACTCAAAAAGAGTTACTTCCATTTTTCTCTGCTCCGATGCTGCCAGAACTGTGGGGTTTCTCTCCAACACTTTCAATTGGTGCAATGACAGGAGACAGAGAGTAATGGTGGTTGGTTGCTTTTCGTACGAAGGACCTGTGCCCAGCAGTGTTCCACAGAGGTTGGTTCTGGGTTTTCATTGTTTGTCATTTATGTAAATTATTTGCGTGAAAATATCGAAGGCACGGTTCTTAAGTTTGCGGATGACACCAAAACTGGTGGCATCATGGACAGTGAAGAAGGTTTTCTAAGAATACAAAATGATCTTGAGCAAATGGGTCAAGAGATTGACAAATAGCAGATAGAGTTCAAGCTGGATGAATGTGAGGTGCAGGCAATAGTGTGTGTTTGTTGCTGTCTAGTGAACCGGGAATGGGATGATTTTATTCCCCATCTTATTGGTGCAAAACATCGATATCCTTCATGATCTTTTTGAGAGGCCCTACCCTCTCTGTGGTTACCCTCTTGCTGTTAATGTAGTTGCATAATATCTTTGGATTATCCTTAACCTTATCTGCCCATGCTATCTCATATCTCCTTTTTGCTTTCGTGGTTTCTCTCGAAATAATGCCCCACACTGTTTATATTGACTAAGGGATGAAATTGAATAAAGTTATCTATATCTAAAGTAAGGTTTTCTTTGATTCTTGAATAAAAGCTCAATAATTGTAGATGTCCATTGTTCTTTATGCTTTCCAGCATTACCCTTCACTCTAAAAAGGACATAATGACTCTCAATTTCCTTCTTCACACTGTTAAATGCCTCCCACTTGTCAGAAATCGTTTTATCTGCTAACAGTCTACTCCAATTAAACTTGGTAAGTCGTTGTCCCATGCCATTAAAATTTATGGTACTCCAATTAAAACAAACAGTAATGAAAGGCTTATTATTTTCCATAACCATTCTGAAACGCATAGAGTTGTGATTGCAAAACCCAAAATATTCCCTCACGTTTACTTCAGTCACTTGCTCTGCCTAATGCACAAAAGAAGGCCTAGTTTTGCTCTTTCTCTGTTAGAATCATCTGCATATTGATGAAGAAAATTTTCGTGAACACATTTGACAAATTCTTCACCATCCAACCCGTTAACACTGTGGTAGTCCCAATCATTTCTTAGAAAATTAAAATCCCCATTATTACAAACTCATTAAGCTTAAATATATCCGAGATCTCCCTACATGTCTGTTTCTCAATTTCTTTCTTACTGTTGGAGAGCATATGGTACAATACAACCAAAGTGCTCTTTCCTTTCTTATTTTTAAGTTTGACCAATATAGTGACCATTTAGTGCAATCTGTTCAAAATGAATTTTATTTTCTTATTTTTAATACTACATGCATATTTTAACTGGATGATTTTTCAGAAATATTTTCCCCAGTTACAGCAATAATTTATTACTTAATCAAAAATGGTAGACCTCCCCATCCCTGTCCTCCGCATGTCTGTTTCCATCCTTTCTATGACCCCTAACAGCTGGAATATTGAATTGCCAGTCTTGAACATCTTTCAGGCAAAAGTGAGGACTGCAGATGCTGGAGATTAGAGTCGAGAGTGTGGTGGTGGAAAAGCACGCAGGTCAGGCAGCATCCGAGGAGCAGGAAAATCGATGCTTCAAGCAAAAGCCCTTCATCAGCCCATTCCTGATGAGGGGTATTTGTCCAAAACGTTGACTTTCCTGCTCCTCACATGCTTCCTGACTTGCTGTGCTTTCCCAGAACTACACTCTCGACTTGGACATCTCTCAACCAATTTTCTGTAATACATATGATGTCCCAATTCCATGTTTTTAAACATGCCTTGAGTTCACCAGCCTTCCCTGTAAGACTCCTTACATTGGAATAAATGCAATCTCGTGCTTCAGAATTACTATATACTCTTGACTTTCTCGTTTTTCTTTTCTAATTGACGTGCTCTCCTCACATTCATGAACGTCTGTAACCATCCTGCCATTTCTACTGCTACTTGGAATATCCCCCTGGCCGTCTCTATCAATATAAAGTTTCCCTACATAGAAGGAGCAAATCTCCCTGCTAAGATATTCGTTGCTTTAGAGTTTAGATTAGACAAATCTTTTCTGAACAGGTCATTTCTATTTTAAAATAGATTCCAATTTCCCAATCAATCAAAAACCCTCAATAACACAACAGCTCTTCAGCCGTTGGTTTTTCTCCTTTAACCCTTTGTTCCTTCCCAGTTGAGTTTGGCATTGGGAGTAAACAAGAAAGCATTGCTTTAACAGTTTTATTTTTGATACTCTACCTCACCTCTTAAGTTCACTCTGTATTGTTTTAATCTTTCCCTATAACATGTCATTCCTGCCATTATCTACAATAATGTTTGGCTACTCAATATCACCTTTAACAACGTGCTTGAAATGTTTCGAAACGTTCTTAATCTTCGCACAGGGAAAGCAACAAACCATCCTAAATTAATGGTCACTAGCCCAGAAGCTCCTGTTGATGCTCCTGATAGAAAAGTCCACTGAAGCAATAATTCTACTAACTCTTCGCAAACGCTGCTGAACATAAGAATCATTCCAATTGTCCAATAATTGATTGATTTTCCGTTTTCCTCTTAGAGACAATCCCCTTCAGCTGTTCGAAAAGCTGAAAAGCAGTTTGATAGAATAGCCATCTGAGACATTTGAACTGCCTTCTTATCTTTCCTGACAGTCACCCAACTATCTAACTGATTCCAAATGTTCAGTTATTTCCTACTTTATGGTTGACTGAAGAAACTTCCCCACCACAGAGTTAAAACTCATTGGTATAAAGTTTCCCACTTTTTCTATCTCTTTTTTTGAATACAAGTGTCACATTATTAATCTTCCAATAGTTCAGCACAGTTCCAGAATCATAGGATTTTTTGAATATCGTAAATAACACATTAGGCACCTCTGCTGTGACCTTTTTTAATGCGATAGACTGCAGGCCGAGGGCCTGAACTCTCTCTAATCCCATTAATGTGTTTAATACCTTTTCTCTCAGCATCGTACTTCCATCA
>NW_025214978.1:6619-20239 GCF_004010195.1 Chiloscyllium plagiosum
TTGGAGAGCATATGGAACAATACAATCAACGTGTTCTTTCCTTTCTTATTTTTAATTTCGACCAATATAGTGAGCATTTAGTGCAGTCTGTTCAAAGTGAACTTTATTTTCTTATTTTTAATACTTACATGCATATTTTAACTGGATGATTTTTCAGAAATATCTTCCCCAGTTACAGCAATAATTTATTCCTTAATCAAAATGGTTAGACCTCCCCCTCCCTGCTCTCTGCATGTCTGTTTCCATCCTTTCTATGACCCTTAACACCTGGAATATTGAATTGCCAGTCTTGAACATCTTTCAGGTAAAAGTGAGGACTGCAGATGCTGGAGATTAGAGTCGAGAGTACGGTGGTGGAAAAGCACGCAGGTCAGGCAGCATCCGAGGAGCAGGAAAATCGATGCTTCAAGCAAAAGCCCTTCATCAGCCCATTCCTGATGAGGGGTATTTGCCCGAAATGTTGACTTTCCTGCTCCTCACATGCTGCCTGACTTGCTGTGCTTTCCCAGAACTACACTCTCGACTTGGACATCTCTCAACCAATTTTCAGTAATACATATGCTGTCCCAATCCCAAGTTCTTAAACATGCCTTGAGTTGACCAGTCTTTCCTGTAAGAACCCTTACATTGAAATAAATGCAATCTCGTGCTTCAGAATTACTATACACTCTTGACTTTCTCGTTTTTGTTTTCTAATTGACGTGCTTTCCTCACATTCATAAACGTCTCGTACCATCCTGCCCATTTGCACTGCTACTTGGAATATCCCCCTTGCCGTCTCTATCAATATAAAGTTTCCCAGATAGAATGAGCAAATCTCCCTGCTAAAATATTCGTTGCTTTTGAGTTAGATTAGACAAATCTTTTCTGAACAGGTCATTTCTATTTTAAAATAGATTCCAATTTCCCAAACATCTAAATCCGTCAATAACACAATAGTTCTTCAGCTGTTGATTTTTCTCCTTTAACCCTTTGTTCCTTCCCAGTTGAGTTTGGCATTGGGAGCAAACAAGAAAGTATTGCTTTAACGGTTTTATTATTGATACTCTACCTCACCTCTTAAGTTCACTCTGTATTGTTTTAATCTTGCCCTAAAAATAATGCCCTGTCCTGCCATTATCTATAATAATGTTTGGCCTACAATCTAACCTTTAACAACGTGCTTGAAATGTTTAGAAACGTTCTTAATCCTCGCACAGGGAAAGCAACAAACCATCCTAAATTAACGGTCACTGCCCCAGAATCTCCTGTTGATGCCCCGATAGAAAAGTCCACTGAAGCAATAATTCTACTAACTCTTCTCAAACGCTGCTGAACAAAAAATCATTCCAATTGTCCAATAATTGATCGCTTTTCTATTTTCCTCAGCGAGACAATCCCCTTCAGCTGTCCGAAAAGCTGAAAAGCATGGTTGACTGAAGAAACTTCCCAACAACAGAGTTAAAACTCACTGGTATGAAGTTTGCCATTTTTTCCTATCTCTTGTTTTGAATACGAGTGTCACATTATTAATTTTCCAATATTTCAGCACAGTTCCAGAATCAAAGGATTTTTTGAATATCGTAATTAACACATTAGGCACCTCTGCTTTTAACTCTTTTAATACGATACACTGCAGGCCGAGGGCCTGAACTCCCTCTAATCCCATCAATGTGTTTAATACCTTTTCCCTCAGCATCGTACTTCCATCAAGATCCTTTGCAGTTGCAGTAAATTTTGGGAAGAAATTATCTTAAACTGTGAAAACAGGAAGTATTGGCTTTACCTCTGCCACTTCTGAGTTTCCCATTACTACCCCGCCGTTTTCATCCTCTGAAAGGCCAACATTTCCGTTCAGCATTCTCTTTTACTTTTATCTACTCGTAGAATTTTTCTCTATCAATTGTTATGTTTTCTACTCATTTTCCTTCGTAGCTATTGTGTTTTCAGAAAAAGTTTGCGAACAATTAAAGCTTTTTTCTTTATTCCATTGATAGGATGATGGCGTCGCTGGTTAGACAGCACTCATTGTCCTTCCCTAATTGCCCAGAGGCAATATGTGTGGGTTTGAAGTCACATGTAGGTCAGACCAGCTAATGATGGTGGTTTCCCATTCTAAAGGAAATTCATGAAACATATGGATGTTTCAAACAATAAGCAATAGATTCACTATCATCAATAGTCTCTTAATTCCAAATTCATATTGAATTTAAATTCCACCATCTGCCATGGCGGTATTTGAACCTGAGCCCCCAGAACATTATCTGGATCAGCAGTCGCTGATAATGTCACCACGCCATCACCTCCATGTTAGTATTGATTTCCTTGTTAAGACATGGTTCACTTTTCATCTTTTTAAAATTTCTCTTCCACTCAGAATTACACTTTAATTAAGGAGTTTGGACTATCTCCCAAAGTAGTTGCCACTGTTTTTCAAGTGTCCCGCTCTTTAATGTTTTTTGCGAAGTCCACTCAGGCCAAGCCCTTCCTCATGCCAGTAAAATTATCATTGTCCAACACTAAACCTCACATCTGTGACTCTTTCTTCACTGTTTCAGTCTGAATGTGAAACTGCAGCATGTTGTGGTCACTCTTTCTAAGATGATCTCGTACTACAGTACGATTTATCAGTCCTTCTTCATTACGTTATAGCAAAGTCAGTTTTCTGGTTCCTTGAGATGTTACTCGAAAAAATAACCCCTCATACGTTCGATGATCATTCTTTGAGGATCCCCTTGCCAATTGATTAATCCAGTCAAACCTAGCAGGCTCTAACTCCAACCACACCCAGGGGACTCTAATCCAAATTCCTGTACAGCTGGTGATTTGCTTTGAATGCACATTTGTTTGTTGGTGACTGAGTGTTTGTGCTTTGTTCCCTGGAGCTTGAAATCCGGGACTGTTTTGAATCTGATTTCTATTTTGGAAATTTAACATGATTTATATTAAGGTTAAGGATTTTACAGTGATTATGAAATAAAATGTTAACTCCTGTTCTTTTACAGGTCATGACTGCCTCACTATCAGTTTCTAACTAATCTCTTTTATCCTTACATATAAGAGATTTATGGAGGGCAATTGACGTTTCAGTTCAACATTAGATTGCAATTTTAAAATTCCTATCGTTAATATCTGTGACCTTGGATTCGGCCATTATTCATGCATTAGAAGTTTTTTTTAAAAAACTTGAATAGACAAATCCTTTTAAGGCACCTCTGGTTATTTCACGACCTATGGCATTGTAATTGAGCAATGACTGGTCAGGACTACTTAAGGAAACTAATTTTAGTATTAAATTAAGGGAATAAAACCGGGTAATTATAGTGGATTTCAAAGTTGGGAACTGTATGCATTTTACATTTTAAGTATTAAATACTGAATAGATGAATTTATAATATATAAATATATATTTACAAGTAAGGTTCCAAAATGCATAGATAGGAACAGGCTTTAAAATTAGACAAGCATAAATTGATGAATTGGTATTTGAAGTTATAGGGAGCAAACAAACATCTGGCAACGTAACATAAGAAGCAGAAACAAAAGGCAAAAATAATGGAAGCCACGGTTGATGAGTTAATAAACAAAAGGTCAAAACTAAAAGGAGAAAGAAACCGGAATGGTGGTGGGCAGCATGTTGAAAATAAAGGGAGGAGATGTTAAGGTGTTTGGTGGACAGGGACGGGGATCGAGGTGGAAATCCCCACAGGCGGGATGTTATTACTGTGGAAAAGCAGCTCACTTTAAGTGGGAGTGTCCGGACCTGAAAAGGGAAGAGAGGGCGATATTGCTTATGAATTTCGATGAAGAATAGGGGTGTCAGGGGTTCTTCCTCCCTGGGGCCTACGATGAACACTTGATAAATATAAAGGTGCGACATTATAACAAGAACGTTATTTTCCTAGTCGATACGGGGGCAGCAAGGTCATCCTTAAATTTTAATCCCAAGGGTGCAGGAACGAAAGAGTTAATTGGATTATGGTGACAGTTTTGTGATGAGAGGCACAAAGATGTTGCGCTCATGACAAAATACTGCCACAAAATTGGGGATTGAATTAACTGCAAATGGTGCTATGAAATCTGTCGAGGTTCTTAAAAATGAATATGCTCGAGCCAAAAAAATTACAGAAACAGAATGAGAAATCACAAGTGAATGGTCAACAAACAGAACTGCGCAATTGCAGTTTTTTAAAAAAATGTTTTGGTCACTTGTTGAGTTTCCACCCTGAATTACAGATAATAATTATTTTATTTATACAATATATTATTAATAATTAATATTTTTAATAAATCGATTGTGTTAGCCTGAATCAATATTAATTGGCAGGATCCCTTCACACATTCTCAGTGACCTGTCATATTGATTCACGGTTAATTTAAAACGTGACTGCATTAATTCATTGTAAGTTAAAGAATGGAAAGCTACATTACTGACCGATGAGGTAACTAACGAAGCTACGCCGAACCCACAAGAAGCGGTGATTTATTCCCTAATACCTACTGTCCCAGGTCCTTGGGAAGCTCTAATATTCACTGAAAGAGAGGAAAAAGAATTGAAAGATTCAGGGGGTGTTAAAATAGCAGACAGACATTGGATGTGACCTGATGGAAGAGAAATGTTAAGCAAAATGATGATGCGAGAAATGATGACTGTCTGACATCAGGGGAGCCACTGGTGAGAGCAAGCAATGTTTGATTCAGTCTGAAGGAAATATGGATGCAACGGGATACATACGATAGCCAAACAGATATGTGAGGGATGCATAACACTTAAAAAAGTAAACACGAAAGTGTTAAGGGAACAAGTCCCAGGAGGGAGAGAACCTGGTCTAAGACCATTCCAGAGCATCCAGGTAGATTATACCGAATTACACCGAGTGGGAAGACTGAGATATATGTTGGTAATAGTTGTTCATTTATCCGGATGGATGGAAGCATATCCTCTGGCACTGCCAAACGCAGAAACTAAAGATTTGTTTTTAAAGAAGTATATGCTGAGTTTGTCCTCCTCTTTGTCTTTCCTCAGGAAACAGGGTTTATTGGCACAGACTCCGCCCCTTGAATTCGCTGTTCATCCGATTCGACCGAGAGATTGGGTCTTAATAAATCATGGACAGGAACTAAATTGCAACCGGACTGGGAAGGGCCGTAACAGGATCTTTTGACAGAAACGGCAATAAGGACGGCGGAGAAAGGCTGGGCTCATTACACTCGAATCAAAGGACCATTGGAATCTCCAGTTGGGCAAGACTTGTGCACAGCCGAATCAACGCAAGACCCGCTGAAACCCAGGCTAAAGTGACTTTGAGTAACTGATTATATAGTGGCGACGTGAGCGCGAGATTATTTCCATAGGATTGTATATTAAGTCTTTTGGTGCTTCGGCATGATTTTTGCGAATGCTGGGGATGCTTAGAGTTATGATACTAGCTCTCTTAGTATTGGGATTTTGTCAAATATCACATCATATGTGTTATTCATGGTTCCTGAGTCTGACAATCCACAAGTAATAGACGGTGATGCATTCGGCTTATTAAATTGTGGGGATGTACATAATCAAAGACAGTACTGCAGCTCAAAGATACATCTTAAATCCTCTGGGGATGACCTTGGGCATGATACTTGGTATAATGGTCTCGTCACAGTACACCGGGCCCCCTTCCGACCAGCTTTCAATTGTATCGATAAAGAGTGTAACCCAATATACCTCACGATAAAGAAAACCACATGGCACGAAGGAAATTACGGGGGTGTGTGGGGGTGGCACCTATCAGCTACAATTAAATGAAACATTTGGGATAGAAATGACAACAAACGGAAATGACTTCCCGGGCTGTTGTTTTCGAATTAGCGTAGGAAAGGGAAAATGGGCAGAACTACTGGACAATAAGATAGAACCTTACACCCTTCCCGATGACCATAAAGTAGTAAAAAATATAGAGGTAAAGGACTTGAAACAGACAATCGAAATAGAAACTGGGTGCGGGGATGCAAGTGCCTGGGTTGAATATGTAAAGTATACTGTAAAAAGTCTGAACAAGAGCAATTGCTATGCATGTGCCTCCGGTAGGCCAGTGGTCCAGGTGGTTCCCTTTCCGCTCGGGTGGAAGCGAGACAGGAAGGGCATGAAATGTATGATAGCCCTGTACCAGGATGAGACAGCATGGAATGATAGGAATTGTACCTCCATATCTCTGATGTTCCCTCCCTTGGAGATGAAACACTTAAAATCCAACCCCCCCCCCCCCCCCCCCACCTTTCCACCCCCCTCGACGATGTACAAATTGGTCTAGAGATTTGGGGAAGCTGAAATTAAGTACAGAGATTAAGAATTTCACTGATACAGACAATGAAGGGAACTACTCAGCACTAAGGTTTCCCGAGCGGATCTGTGGAAGCAAAATATTGAGACCCACCCTACCTCCAGATTGGAGAGACATATGTGCAAGTGTGCAATTGGCAATTCCATTTACCCTGGCATTTGAGAAGGAAAGATAGTAGGATAAAAGAGAAGGAGTAAGAGATCACTCTTAGATTCTTCTTTCGATGACAGGATTTATCTCAATTCTATAGGAGTCCCGGGAGGGGGAGGGGTACCTGATTTTCAAGGCTCGCAACCAGATTGCAGCAGGCTTTGAGTCAACTCTCTTTTGGTGGGTAACAGTTAATAAAAATGTAGATTGGATATACAAGAACAGCTTGATGCGACAAGTGGGATGGCATGGGAAAACAGAATGGCCCTTGATATGATTCTAGTGGCTAAAAGGAGGTTTGTGTGTGATGTTAGGAGGAAGCTGTTGTACCTTAATTCCTAATAACACTGCACCTGATGGGTTAGTTATTCGGGTCTTAAGAGGATTGACTACCTTAGCAGAAGAACTGGCTGATAATTCAGGAGAAGTCACATCTCTTACGGGATTGCTTGAATCATGGTTTGGAAAATGAAAGGGGGTGGTGGTTTCCATCCTTACTTCCCTGATAGCAGTAGCCGGGGTATTAGTAACCATTGGCAGTTGTATCATATCCTGTATACGAGGGCTCACCCAAAGACTGAGTGAGACAGCCTTAATGAAACAGATTCCCTTAAAAGGGAATCAGGCAGAAGGACCTTTTTCTATTAAATAATAAGGGGATGAGAGAGACCAAGATGGCTGAAGTCTCAGGAATGATGATTGCGAATTTTGGGGGCGAGGCTTAAAGGAAAAATTGCAGAAACAACAATTGAATGTAAAAACAAAAAGGGGGAATTGTGAGGAGTAATTATACATGTTGTTATCTGCAACGATCACAAGGCTGAATCTTGAAAGAGGAAGAGGGGTGTAGGTTAAGCGAGATATGCTTGTATAAACAGTTATAAATATCTGTTTCCCGCTTCTGCAAACAAAAACACAATCAAGAGGTCATAAGGCTCAGTATAGGCAAAGAATGGAAGGAAATGTTGCTTTAGCAAGCAAGGAAGCAGATGGCAGTCAAGGAGGATATATAACAATAGGCCACAGAGGCATGTGGTGAAACAGACAAGCAGGAAATGCATTTTTGTCACTAACAAGGCCAGATGAGGCAAGAGATAAACAACCGTGTTTAGAGAAGTGGGAGATGTCAACAGCAGAGACGCAATAGAATAAGCGAGGGAGGAGTAAAACAGGAATGAATTGTATAAAAAGTTGTGTACTTGTTAAACTCGGTGTGCCTAACTTATAGGCAATAAAGAAAACCACATGGCACGAAGGAAATCACGGGGGGGGGGGGGGGTGGCTGGCACCTATCAGGTACAATTAAATGAAACATTTTGGATAGATATGACAACAAACGGGAAGGATTTCTCGGGCTGCTGTTTTCGAATTAGCGTAGGAAAGGCAAAACGGGCAGAACTACTGGATAATAAGATACAACCTTACACCTCTCCCGATGACCGTAAAGTAGGAAAAAATATAGAGGTACAGGACTTGAAACAGACCATCGAAATAGAAACTGGATACGGGGATGCAAATGTCTGGGATGAACGGGTAAAGTATACTATAAAAAGTCTGAATAAGAGCAATTGCTTTGCATGTGCCTCCGGTAGACCAGTGGCCCAGGTGGTTCCCTTTCCGCTTGGGTGGAAGCGAGAAAGGAAGGGCATAAGAAATGTATGATAGCACTGTATCAGGATACGACAGCATGGAATGATAGGAACTTCACCTCGCTATCTCTGACATTCCCTCCCTTGGAGATGAAAGACTTAAAATCCACCCCCCCCCCCCGCCAAGTTTTCAGCCGCAGTCGGAAATCACACATCATGTGTGCATAGACGAGGTACAAATTGGTCTAGAGATTTGGGGAAGGTGAAATTAAGTACAGAGCACTAAGGTTTCCCGAGCGGATCTGTGGTGGTACTGTGGAGGCAAAATATTGAGATCCACCCTACCTCCAGATTGGAGAGACATATGTGCAAGTGTGCAATTGGCAATTCCATTTACCCTGGCATTTGAGAAGGAAAAGATAGTAGGATAAAAGAGAAGGAGTAAGAGATCACACTTAGATTCTTCTTTCGATGACAGGATTTATCTCAATTCTATAGGAGTCCCGGGAGGGGGAGGGGTACCTGATTTTCAAGGCTCGCAACCAAATTGCAGCAGGCTTTGAGTCAATTCTCTTTTGGTGGGTAACAGTTCATAAAAATTTAGATTGGATAATTTACATTTTATTTAATCAACAGCGATTTATAAAGTATACAAGAGATGCTGTTAAAAGAATATCAGAACAGCTTGATGCGACAAGTGGGATGGCATGGGAAAACAGAATGGCCCTTGATATGATTCTAGTGGATAAAAGGAGGTTTGTGTGTGATGATAGGAGGAAGCTGTTGTACCTTAATTCCTCATAACACTGCACCTGATGGTTTAGTTATTCGGGTCTTAAGGGGATTGACTACCTTAGCAGAAGAACTGGCTGATAATTCAGGAGAAGTAACATCTCTTACGGGATTGCTTGAATCATGGTTTGGAAAATGGAAGGGGGTGGTGGTTTCCATCCTTACTTCCCTGATAGCAGTAGCCGGGGTATTGGTAACCATTGGCAGTTGTATCATACCCTGTATACGAGGGCTCACCCAAAGACTGATTGAGACAGCCTTAATGAAACAGATTCCCTGAAAAGGGAATCAGGCAGAAGGACATTTTGCTATTAAATAATAAGGGGATGAGAGAGACCAAGATGGCTGAAGTCTCAGGAATGATGATTGCGAATTTTGGGGGCGAGGCTTAAAGGAAAAATTGCAGAAACAACAATTGTATGTAAAAACAAAAAGGGGGAATTGTGAGGAGCAATTATATATGTTGTTATCTGCAACGATCACAAGGCTGAATCCTGAAAGAGGAAGAGGGGTGGAGGTTAAGCGAGATATGCTTGTATAAACAGTTATTAGTATCTGTTTCCCGCTTCTGCAAACAAAAACACAATCAAGAGGT
The DNA here is from genome assembly GCF_004010195.1 of Chiloscyllium plagiosum. Lineage (NCBI taxonomy): Eukaryota > Metazoa > Chordata > Chondrichthyes > Orectolobiformes > Hemiscylliidae > Chiloscyllium > Chiloscyllium plagiosum. The sequence continues at coordinate 16,048 of NW_025214978.1, forward strand.
CATAAGGCTCAGTATGGGCAAAGAATGGAAGGAAATGTTGCTTTAGCAAGCAAGGAAGCAGATGGCAGTCAAGGAGGATATATAACAATAGGCCACAGAGGCATGTGGTGAAACAGACAAGCAGGAAATGCATTTTTGTCACTAACAAGGCCAGATGAGGCAAGAGATAAACAGCCGTGTTTAGAGAAGTGGGAGATGTAAACAGCAGAGACGCAATAGAATAAGCGAGGGAGGAGTAAAACAGGAATGAATTGTATAAAAAGTTGTGTACTTGTTAAACTCGGTGTGCCTAACTTATAGGCAGAACTCTTGCAAGAGTATAATAAACGATATTGCTGCTTCAGATCTTGTCTCGAACGGAAATTATTGAAGTCAGTGGGTTCTATTTCCCACACAACCATGGAGATCCTGCTTTTAAACTCAGGCCTCGCTTCCTAAACATTCTTTGCTGGACCTTTCACTCCTCTTACGGATGTGATTCGTATCAATGTGTACCACGACCGCTGGCTGTTCACCCTCCCCCTTCAGTGTGCCCTGAACATGCTCGGTGACACCCCTGATCCTCGCACCAATCGCCCTTTGTATGAAGAATTCATACAATCAAGGAATCACTGCGGGAGGAAACAGGCCATTTCACACAACACGTCCACGCTGACCCTCCGTAGTGTAACGCACTCTGACCCATTCCCCTACTCTATTACTCTGCATTTGCCCCTGAGGAATGCAGCTAACCGGCACATCGCTGAACAATATTGGAATAAAGTAAACAACCTCGACCCATTCTATTACCCTATGTTGAATCTGCTTTCTCAGAACAGATACTCCAGAAATACTGAGCATTTCCAGCAACTTCTTGTTTTGTCACCGATGGTATTTACATATTGATAAAAATATACGCAACTCAGACTTGAAACAAAGCTGAATTTAAACTCCCAAGAGAAAACTCCATATTTGGTCATTCAATGATTCCAGTCAAGTTTTATTGAATTACTCCTGTTCTGTCCGTAACGCCATTTGCTCACTTTCCCAATCCTGTACAAAGGAGTTTTTTGCATTTTGTTTAATATCAGAAAGCTCGGAAAAGTTGCACATTTACTTCTTCATATGGGAATGTGATTGCATCTCATTCTTTCATCTCAGTTCAATTACAGAGGATAATTCACAAAACACACACAATGTATTACTTTGTCGAAGAATACCAGTAACATTGTAAGTAATTGGAATCATAACTGGAAAGAAGGATTTAGACAAAGGAAGGATGAGAGAAAATGGGTCTTTTTTGAACAGAAAAGACTATTATGTGAACTTAGGCTGATCAAATTTATGGAAAACTATGTAGGGCTGACAAACGATATTGTTATGAAGGTGTAGAGGTGTACATTGTTCTGAAAAAAGTTAAAATGTAACATTTGACTGTGAAACAAAGAGCGAGTATGAGTTGCCATGGTAAAAAAAAAATTCAAATTCGGCTAGTCAGTTTAACTATGCCCCAACACTCCGAAATCCAATGGAGTTTGAAATATGATGCATTTGATGACAACAATATCAATGAAATAATCCAATGTTTTGGGTGTAAAACCGGACAGTTTGAACATTTAGGGAGAGAACTGCCAAGGGCATCCCCAAAGATAGACTGCGACCTGAAGAGCTTTCTGAAAGATACCTGAACTGTAAGACGTTTGCACAGCAGAACATCGAAGCCAACCGAGATAAAAATCTACACAGAAAAGTCTACAAAGGAGAATTGACAAAGCTGACTGGTTTTGAAATGTGATTATGTTTTTTTTTAATCTTAATCATGTTGTTTTGTTTTAACGGACCAGTATTGTAGAGTTGGTGGTAAAATATAGTTTTAACGAAATGAGTTCTAAATAGTGGTTCATTTTAATATTCCCTGTTGGACTTAAATAACAAAATTGTTAATTTTACTTTAAATAGTGACCTCTGTAAATGAATCTATGCCTTTCGAAATTTAACAGATTCCAGCATGAGGTGAATGTTTTTCTCTGTGGCTGGTTCAGATTAGGAGAGGGGTTTACCCTGTGTCATAACAGTTTGGGTTCTTTTGTCTGCGATTTGAGGAAGTTCAGACAGATCCAGTCTGAGATTTGGGCAGAGTTAAATAGGTTTGGGGTATGAAAATGCGCAGTACATTTAATCATTTACACGTTATTGTCCGAGAGCTTTAAATAAAAAGTCGGTGAGACACTTTGTTTAATTTCGGTGACTTGTGGTTGGATAAATTTAAAGTGAGAGAAATGGCTCTTTAAAAATGGTAAAGAGGTTCTGGGATTTGAAGATAATTCTCACATTTGCCGAGGGCGTTTAGAAGGAAAGATAAAGGCCAAACGTTTAGAATTAGCAAAGAGTTTAGATTTGGTTTTAACCAAGTACAAGAGTAAAGCTGAATTTGTTAGGAAATTAGTCAAACACTAAGATGTGTTAGAGAAACAGAAAAGTGCAGGAGATTTAGAAAAAACTTAAATTACAATTGAAGAAAATGCAGTTTAAAGATAAACAAAGGGAGAGAGAAAGAGAGAGAAGAAAGAGAAAGCAAAAGGGAAGAGAGGGAGAGGAATAAAAAGAGAGGAGAAAGTTCTTAGCTGAGCAAAGAGAGAGCGAATTTGAACTTGAGAAGTTGCGATTTAGTCAGCAAAGTGAAGTGAACAGGATGGAGAGTAAAAGGGACATTTGTGAAATATACAACTATGTCCAAACTCTGCCACATTTTGATGAGAAAGTTGTTGAAGCCTTCTTTATTTCATTTGAAAAATTGGCTAGGCAGGTAGAGTAGTGCAAGGATTTATGGGTAATGCTAGTGCAGACTAAGTTGGTAGGCAGGGTTAGTGAGGTATTTGCTGCGCTGTCAGATGAGGGGTTAAGAGATTATGAAGACGTGAAATGACGCATTTTATGTCTTACGAACTGGTACTGGAAGTATATAGATAGCAGATCGGAAATATAAATAAGGAACCAGGTCAGCCTTCTGTTGAGTTAGAAAGAATTAAACATAGACATTTTGATAGATGGGTGCCGGCTTTAAAGATAGATAAGACCTATGAGCCTCTAAGGGAGATTATGTTGCTGGAGGATTTTAAAACCTCACTTCCAGAGATGATAATAATTCACGTGAAAGAAAAGAAAGTTCAGATATTGACAAGGGCAGGAGAACTAGCAGATGACTACATGTTGCTGCATAAGACAAGCTTCCAGCCATAATTTCGTCCTGTGGGGGATAGAATTTGGGAGAAAGGGAGATGCTACACTATAAAAGAAAGAGTATAACATATGCGTTTTACCACAGGTTGAAAACGCTGCCCAAGAGAGTGGAAAGGAGTGAAAGGCGTCAGGTGTTTTCACTGTAATGGAGTGGGACACAGAAAGTTATAGTGCCGGTGGTTTCAGAAGGGCATTGGGAAAAGGTGTTTTCACTGCCATAAGGAGGGATATGTATGGTCACAGTGCTGATTGTTAAGAAAGGGATTGTGGGAAATGATGTGTTAAAAGACGCTGAGCCAATGGCATTAGTGAAAGTTTTAAAGGAAACCCCAACAAGAACCGAAGAGCTGCAGGAATGTGCACAGCCTCGGCAGGGGCTGGGTATGAAGTTAGGACCTGATCTCAATAAAGAATTCGCCTCTGTGAGTAAAGTTTATTCAGAAATAACAGTGGTAGAAAGACAAGAAGTTATAATTTTGAGAGGTACATGAACTAACCAGTCGCTAATAGTAAGAGATGAATGAATTTGTAGTCTTTCTGATCAGTTACCCCAAAATGTATTAATTTATGGGAAAGATGGACAGAAATTTAGCATGTCCCTATGTAAGGTCAGGTTGGAGTGCCTACTCAAGACTGGGGAAGTTATACTGGGAATGATTGACAGACTGTCAGATCCAGGAATCCAGTTTGTTCTTGGGAAGGATTTAGCCGATCCCAAGTTGGGAGTGACGTTGCTTGTTGTGGAGAAGCCCAAGGAAGACAAAGAAACTGAAGTGTTAAATCGGAAATATCCTGGTATTTTCCCAGGCTGTGCAGTAACCATATCCCACTATTATAAGTCACTGCACGAAGGACAAACTATAGACAAAGATGAAGGAGTTGAGGTTCAGTTAATGGACACCCTGTTTGCCGTAATGGTGCAGGGAAAGCCCGAACAAGCAGTGGGTCAGACAGAGGTGTTTTGGCCTGAAAG
>NW_025214978.1:27148-36598 GCF_004010195.1 Chiloscyllium plagiosum
CTTTAAAAGTGTGCTCCCTTGTTCTTGGCCCTCGGACGAAAAGGAACAGCTGCTGTCTATCCACCCGACCCATGCTCCTCATAATGTTATCCTTCTGAATCACATTCCGCTCAGAATTTTCTGCTCCAGTGTAAACAATCCGAGCTCACCCAGCCTCTCTCCATAGCTGATATGTTCCATCCCAGAGAACATCCTGGTGAATCTCCTCTGCACCCTCTCCAGTACAATGACATCCTTCCTGTAATGTGGCTACCAGAACACCACACAGTATTACATCTTGGTCTAACCAAAGTCCTGTATTAGTATTGTAATCTATGTCTCGATGTGTAAATGTTATATTTACTATCCAAACGCCTTGTTAACTCCACTATTACACTGTCCAGTCCCAATCAGGGATGCGTGGAGTAGCACGCTCTGAGCTTCGTAGTGTGCTCCCATTCATTGAGTACTCCCCTGTCTGGTTCATTCTTTCAAAGTGCACCTCCTCATAATTATCTGGGTTACATTCCATATGCCATCAATCTGCTTATCTGGCCATTCCATCTGTATCTTTCTGTAATAGAAGACCTACCCCCTCACTGCCAAACACCTGGCCAATCTTTGTGATAAACGCAAACTCACATACCACACTTCCCCACGGTCTCCACTTTTTTATCTACATTATTTATGAGTATCACAAATAATAAGGGTCACACCATTGACCCGTATACTACACCACTGGACACTGATATCGATTCACACAGTTTCCAGCACCACACTCTTTCTTCTGCCATAAAGACATTGTGAATGTCACTTACCAAGTTCTCCTTGATACCATGAAAATTTAGTTTCTTTATCAGTCTCCCATGTGGGGCTTTATCAAAGGCCTTGCTGAAAAAACACAAATGGTCAACCATCTCGAAAAAAGCTCAATAAAATTCGTTCGGCATGACTAACCTCTGATGATTATCCCTCTCTAAATGAAGATCCATTTTCTCCCACGCTATTTTCCCCAGTAGTTTCACTGACACTGATCTGATACTCACTGATCTGTAGCTCTCTGGTCTACCTGCACCAACTGTTCCTTTAAAAGGTGTTCTGCATTCCACTTGCCCCTCCCTTGTGACCAGAATTTACTTCAACATTTGAGTCAGAGCCCTGCTCCGACTGCAGCGTGTGATACAACACAGTCAGACCTGTGGACTTGTCCAATTGAATACCAGCCAAAACGAGCAATCCTTGCTCGCATTTCATATCAATCTGCTCACGAGTTTCCCAGTCTTCTTGAACTATGCCTCCTCCTTCTCCTGAGTAAAACAGATGTGAATCTCTCATGTCATAATCTATCAATGTTCTCCAGCTTCGCACACTGATTATGCTTTTGGTTTCTAATGGGCTGTAATTATTCCCTGGTTATTCTCTCCAACTTGAGGTCCTTGTGGGATATCTTAGGGTGCTCACTCATCCTGCACGCACTTTTCAATGCCCTTATGTTCTTCATTCCCCTCTGTGTGAATTTTTTAAAGCAACTTTTCGATCACGTCTCAGTCTCTGAACATCTACAGAATGCAGGCGGAGTTCCCTCCTCGGACAATCTTGCCATCCGAGGGATTAATCTAGAGAATGTACATTCAGTGTATGGGATCGGTATGTTTTACTGAGATCAGAAAATCAAAACTGTACACAATACTCCATGTAGAATCTCACCAACACGATGTGTCACTGGTGTAGAACTTCACTTCGACTCAGAGCGAATTACTACAGAAGCTGGGATCTGTACTGAAACCAATGCTAGAGGTCACAGCGAATAGGACAGCATCCGTGGAGAGAGAGCACAGAGCTCTTCATCGTCTAAATTCTGATTCCCTTCAAACAAAATGAAACTTAACATTTACCTTCCCCCATTTACACATGTTATTACCAATACAATTTGCTTTATTGTTTTAGGGCTAACTTACCGTATGAATTTTTAAGAAATTCTCCTGACATCCAACTATACCATATCCACTTGTTCTCCATTGTTTATAAGCACAGAGCTCTTCATCGTCCAAATTCTGATTCCCTTCAAACAAAATGAAACTTAACATTTACCTTCCCCCATTTACACATGTTCTTACCAATACAATTTGCTTTATTGTTTTAGGGCTAACTTACCGTATGAATTTTTAAGAAATTCTCCTGACATCCAACTATACCATATCCACTTGTTCTCCATTGTTTATATCGACAAGGGACATCTTCAAGAAAAAGTTTTGTCAATGCTGCCTTCTCTTTAAGAAATCTAGCATCATTCTCTAGACGTTTGCTATAATATTCCAATGTCCAATATCACATTCTTTATAATAAATTCCGAAAGATTCCCCACTGTGAACAATACGTTAACTGGTCTGTAGTTCACCATTCTTCCTCTTCTTCACTTTGTAAATCCTTGGAATGAATTTATAACCTTCCAAACTGAATACGGAAAAAATACAGTGATTCTCGATGCAACTATTATGTCCATTTCTGCTTTCTCTGAAATTCTGGTATTAAGTACATTTGGTCTGTCAGACTTATCAATACAGTTATGTTTTCAAATACTGTCTCGTTACGGATATGAATGATTTTAGTCTTCGGTTACACAAGTCCCATGGTCACTTAGTATTTCTAGGATAGTTTCTGGACCTTCCTCCGTGAATACAGACATAAAGTAACTGTTTAGTTTTCTTATCATTTTTTTCCTGTTCTCCACAATAAATTATTCTGTCCATACATTCACTGTTCCACATTTGACTTTACTTTTATTTTCCTTTCAAATATTCATGGCAGTTTTTCATCAGTCTTTTTGTTGCTGGTTAGTTTGCATTCTTGTTCTCTTTCTAATTTACTTATAAGTTTATCAGTCTTCCTTCGTTGCGTCCAAAATTTCAATGAATCCACAAAATATGACTCTTTTCTAAGGCACTTTCATCGATCTAATGCAATTCTTAACTTCTTTTGTTCACCATCGTTGAATCACCTTTTCGCTTTTGCGATTTATGCCTTGGAGGGTTATATGTATAAAGTAGACCTTACAATGTTTCTGTAAATAACAGGCATTACCTGTCTTTCATTAATTCACTTAATGTACTTTTCAATTTCACTAAAGCAAACTTTATTCTCATATCTTAATGGCTTGCATGACTAAGGTATATACCCGAAATATAAGAAAAAAACATTTTTTTGTATTCAGACGTAATATAAAATTCAATATATTAAGATCACTATTCCCAAAAGCTCCTTTACAGCAAATTCTTCGATTTTCTCTGCAGATCACACAACACCAACTCCAAAATTGCCTGATCAACAGCTCGTTGCTCAACATACTACTAAAGCAACCCACCTCATACACACTCAACATTAACATTCACTTGGGTAAACACTGGGTAGATGTAACTACAAGCTGTCCATTATTACTGCAATACCCACAAACCTGTATGTCTAATTTCCTGTTTTATGACATTTTTTTATTGCAGCTTTCACTTTGATACATAACTCCCATGAACGTTGTTTCTCCTTGCTGTTTCTAAGATCCACCTCACCAGATTCTGTGGAATCTGAGTGACGTGGGCTCTAGGGAGGTTGATGGTAGATTCAGGCGAGATGTTTGACGAGGCATATCTCATCATTTAAATTATCTCACCACATCTTACCTGTTCCTCTCAAGTGTCATTGTGAGATTTTCTCCTGATCTCCCGTTATGCAGGTGAAGTAGAGAAGGGCAATGATCTTTCAACAATGCTGTGTATTCCCTCAGACAGCTGAGCCTGTTCTAACCCGGGTGGGAACCTTACAGCAGGAGAGTGTTGCTGCCGCTGTACCGGATCTTGATGAGATCACATCTGGAGTACTGTGCACAGGTTTAATCTCCTCCCTGTGGAAAAGATATTGGAATTAACTCAGAGGTTATTTCCTCAACTGTAATGAAGGTGTTATCATACAATCTCTACAGTGTGATACCAAGCCATTTGACCCATCGACTCCACACTGATCCGCCGAAGGCCATCCCATCCAATTCCACCACCCATCCTACCCAACCTTGTAACCTGGCATTTTCCATAACTGATACACATGGCCTCCACATCTTTGAACATTATGGGTAATTTAGCGTGGCCAATACACCTAACATGCACATCTTGTGACTGTGGGAGTAAACTGGAGACTGAAAATGAATCTGAATCCCTGGTGCTGTGAGGCAGCAATGCTAAACACTATGCTACCTAATGTGGGCAATACAACTTGCCTGCACAGTTCAGTCCTTGAAAAGTGACATTTGAGCCAGGAGAATTCATAACTCCCCAAACCTGTCATTGAGCAACAGGAAGAGGTCATTGAGCAACAGGAAGAGGTCATTGAGGTCTTGAGCGGCTTGGTCAGAAACAGGCGAAGGACATTCAGGCCATCAGGACTAATGTCAGAACACCAGGAGGACTTTCAGTTCATCGTGTGTGTAAAGCCAGAACATAATGGGTCCATTTAGTCACTCATGCCTCTTATACAGCAACTGGAACAGATATTTTACAGCCTTGTGCCTGTTACACAGGAATTGTGAAAGCGAACGTAGAGGTTCTAGAAAGGGAAGGACTTCAAATAACCAGCTACACTGGGAAATGAAAAGTAGTGAAAAAAACTATTGGGATTGAAGACAAAGTGTTAGAATACGTCATGAAGGAATTAATAACAGGAGATTTCCAAAGCCAAGCCACAATCCAGCAAAGTCAACATAGTTTTATGAAGGATACTTCATGTTTGAATGATTTGACTGACTAACTTTCTTTAAAGAAAACGTAACAAGAAAGATGGATAATAGGGATCCTATAGATGGATTATATATGGGCTTCCAGACATCAGTGCGTAACGTGCATCTCAAAAGATTAATATGCAAGCCAAGAACGCATGGGGTTAGGTACAATTTACTTGATGTGGAGAGGATTAGCTTCTCATTAAAAGACATGAGATGGAGCCGCTGGTTTTGGACTGGGTTGGACAAGGTCAAAACTCAAATGACACTAGGTGAGAGTCCAATGGGTCAATTTGTAAACACAAGGTTTCATTGAGCTGCTCCTTCATCAGGTGTAAGAGAGAGGAAAACCTTAAGCACAGAAGTCATAAGAGTAAGATCAAAGGCTTGTACAACGCATACACATGAATTGTCTACACAAATAAGATGGCTCTTAAGTAATTAATCAGTTAGAATGGGAGTGCGAGTTAGATTGATTAATATGCAAATCGCAGAATTTATTTCAAGTCACTGCCTGGAGATACCTTCAGGTATTATCGATGTAAATAAAGTAACACGTGCGATCAGTCAATGTATTCTAAGCGTGAGGCCTTGTTTGGAATCTGTCTGTGTCTTGACTTGGAGTCGGACTAGTTTTATTTACAAAGTAGGAGTAGCACGTGTGCATATGTGTGAAAGAGGGGCGTGTCTGTGTGAAGGGGAGAGAGAGACACTGCGTGTACGTGAGAGAGAGTGAGGTGGAGTGTGCGTATGAGTGCGGGAGGGAGAGAGAGACTATGTGTGCATGCATGTGTGACAGAGTGGAGTGCATGTGTGGAACGTGAGAGAGGGGGAGTGTGAATGTGTGTGAGGGGCGGATATGGAGAGTGTGCATCATTGTATGTAACGTGGAGAGTGAGAGTGTGTGCTTGTCCAGGCTAAGATACAGACAGATACGACTGATCACTTTCCCCATACACACTCACTTGCTTCCCCTCTCTGCAGCCTCTGTTCCATTTGTTGTTCATGTTACAGACCCAGACCCAAATACAGTCCCCATGCTCCATCCAGAGTTGGTCACCAAATCCTCAGGACTCCCTGAATGTCTGAGGCAGCTCACAGCACAACCTCCAGCAAACCATCCCCAGCCCCTCCATTAACTTTTGAATAACAGGAGTCAGTCACAAACCGCTCAGCTTCAAATTAGATGCCTGGTCCTTTACAATTATACTCATGTCTTCCTCGTGTTACTGACCGCGCAATCAACTGAGTGAGACAAACAGAGGCAGGCGCATACCAAGTTTCAAACACGCGAGTCAAAGCTCCTGGAACACCTGTCCATGAAGCACCACATGGGACATATCGAAAAGTGAACAACAGCCTGACACACACCATTTCACTGTTTCTGAGGTTTACCATGCCAGCACTTGATACACGAATGAGTCAAAAGCCAAAGCCAGGGAAAGATACAGAAAAAAGACAAATAATTAATTAACTGATAACTTGGTGAAAATGTGGATAAGGAGATGGGTGGATTGGAATAACTGGATAATTGAGACAACAGTGGGCCCAATCACAAGAATGCACACATTGAAAGAAATTGCCAGATCACCTGGAATCGTCCATTGCCTCAAGTTTTGAATCTGCTTCACGGAACCAGGCCAGACACCATAAACTGGGGTAAGGTAGCGGCTAAGATGGAGAGCTATGCAGACCGTGCTGGTGGACTACTCCATAAACTGAGCTATCTGCTCAGCATGGGGAGCATTGCAAACCTTTGCCAGGATATTGCAACCCTCTACCATCACCCTCTGTCTCCGACCTTTGAGCCAATTTTGTATCCAAATGGCTAGTTCTCCATGTATTTCATATGAACCAACCTTGTTAAACAGATGACCATGCAAAATGTTGTTCAACGCCTTACTGATGTCCATATCGACAATGTACACCACTCTATCTAAATTAATCTTCTTAGTCGCTTCTTCAAAAAAAATCTCAGTCAATTCAGTGAGATATAATATTGCTTGCACAAAGCCATGTTGACGATCCCTAATCAGTCGTTACATTTCAAAATGCGTGAAAATCCAATGCCTTTTAATCCCCTCCAACAGCCTACCCACCACTGACGTCAGGCTCACTGGCTTTTCCTTATTACCCTTCTGAAATCCTTTAAGTAGTGGCACCACGTTAGCTAACCTCCAGTCTTCTGGCACTTTACCTGTGGCTATTGATGATAGCAAGGGACACAGCGATCACTTCCCTAGCTTCCCACAGAGTATAGCGTACATCTAATACAAGCCAAGACATGCTCCTTCCTTTGTATGTTTTAACACCTCTAGCAGCTCCTCTGTAACACAGACATTTTCCAACATGTCACTGCCTATTTCCCAAGTTCTCTAGCTTCCATATCCTCCTGCACTGATACTGATACAAAATATTCGTTCAGTTCCTCCCCCATTTCCTGTGTACATGGGCAGGCTTGCTGATCCTTAAGGTGTCCTATTCTCTCCACAGTTACTTTTCCTCCTTGACGTACTTGTCAAGATCCTTTGGCTTCTCCTTAACTCTATTTGCCAAAGCTATCACATGTACTCCTTTTATGCTCCCAGTTTCCCTCTTAAGTATTTTCTTGTTGCCTTCAGAATCTTCTGGTGATTCCGTTTAAATCAGGAATTAAGAGGCGAATGATGACCATTCGGATTGTCAGAAAAATGCGTCTGGTTCACTAACACGCTTTAAGGAAACAAACTGCCATCCTTGTCTGGATTGGCCTACATGAGACTCTAGAACGACAGCAATGTGGTTGACTGTCAACTACCCACTAAGAAATTAGGGATGGATAATTGATGCTTGCCTAGCCAGCGACACGCTCATCCCGTGAAGGAATTAAGAAACAAAATCTCAATTCCTGCTGTCTATACCTGACAATATGCTTCCCTCTTAACCGTGACCAGAACCTCAATTTCTCCAATCCTTCAGCATTCCTTACACATCCTTCACCCTAACCCCAGCCTTAGCCTTCACCCGAACAGGGACATAATGTCTGTGTCCTCCTGACGTCTCATTTTCGAAGGCTTTCCAATTCGCAACTGACCTGCTTCTCTGCGAATATCTGCCCCAATCGACTTTGGAAAATCCTATATTAATATCATCAAAACTGGCTCTTCAACAATTTAAAACTTTAAGTTTTAGACCTGGTTGATCCTTTTCCATCTCTATTTTGAAACTGGTAAAATTATGATGACTTGTCATAATGCACACCCCACAGATACCTCAAACACCCCCTCCACAGTGCCTTTTTTCCCAAGTGTAAGGTGACGTTTAGCTCCTTCCCTCTGATGGAGAGCATTGGTCAAACAGCTGCAGCGTTGTTACTGGGATTGTGGTCAGCAGAGTCTTCAACTCATTGGGTTGAACCTAAAAATAATTTGTTTCAGTTACATTTTCATTGAGTGTGACAGAGCGATCGTTTGCACTCGGTTGAGCTAGTTTCCTGGTGCTATCTTATCGAACTCAAATCATTAACTATCCTCCCCAACCCATGGCTGTCATTTAATACCAGCCCGATTCTCCCACCCATCTTGGCTGGAGGGACTCAACATTGCCCGGATGCCCCAGGATATTCCGTGATCCCTGACACTGGTGCCATCTTAAAAAGTCCAATGGGCATACGGTTGAGCTTTCTCAGCTTGGAGCTGCCCTGTACAGATTACCCTCAGCATGGCAGATAAGGAGAAATTACACCACGGTTTGTCGACAGGGGCACGGAGGTCCTGGTGGGTGGACTTGTACAGCAGGGGTTTATTCTCTTCCCAGAGGGGACCATACCACCAGACCTACCGAGCATGGTCTGAGCTCACCACCCAGCTCAGTGCAGTATCTGGGGTTTACGAAATGTCCTGCAATGCAGAACAAGCATCAAGAACCTTCCCCGCTCCGTCAGGAAAAGTGTCATCGTGTTCTCCCTGTTCCCTCACCCTCACTGTATATCTGATATACCACCTACCCCCGAACAAGGCCCATGCTCCACCACTCTCACTGCTGCAAGCAGTACCTTCCTTCTCCCTCTCTTTCCCCTCCACTATATCTCTGTCACGAATAACACTCTTTGGATACAACACTATGGACTGACCCCCTCTGGACACGTCGCCATCTCCACCACCCCACACACACCAGCACGAACAGCAGGGATTCTCACTCCCACATTCACTCCCTCCCTCCATTTCTCGCATTCCAAGAGAAACAGCCTGGAATAGGACGGAAAGGGACAAGCCGGGTGGTGGAGTGCCCGATATCCATCTCTCCACCACCACCCATACCTGTGTGTCTGTATTTGACTCTGTGAGTACCTCTATGTATGTGCAGGTCTGACCGTCTCTGTAGTGCTGAAAATGAAACAACCTCGTCCTCAGCTGGCCACCCCACCCTACTGCAGTGACAGCAGCAGAGAGTGACAGCCTTCGAGGATTCAGACTGGGAGGGAGAGAGAGCGAGAGAGCTCATAGCACGATCCAAACTGACAGTACCATGAATATACACACACACACGCACAGGCTCACACACACAATGCTGGGAGATGGAGGGTTGAAAATATACTTGGACCTGTCAGAGTGGAAATGCTCACCTCAGAGTGAGCCATTTTGTCAGGAGGTGACATGAATTGATTTCTCATTCTGTGACTTGCAATGCTTCAAACCTATTTGAGAAAGTATTGAAAAGTCCTGAAAAAGGCC